>NC_142813.1:1844943-1979943 GCF_049724085.1 Artemia sp. Qi Xiang Cuo | reverse complement strand
CTCATACTTTAATAATCAACTGCACTACGTTAAGCCTTCAGGACTAAGGTTCGAGCCCTGGTAATGCCTATTATTTGGTTAATCAGAATATAGACTGAGAAGGATGAGAGATGATACCCATACTTTAATAATCAACTGCACTACGTTAAGCCTTCAGGACTAAGGTTCGAGCCCTGGTAATGCCTATTATTTGGTTAATCAGAATATAGACTGAGAAGGATGAGAGATGATACACATACTTTAATAATCAACTGCACTACGTTAAGCCTTCAGGACTAAGGTTCGAGCCCTGGTAATGCCTATTATTTGGTTAATCAGAATATAGACTGAGAAGGATGAGTGATGATACCTCATACTTTAATAATCAACTGCACTACGTTAAGCCTTCAGAACTAAGGCACGAGCCCTGGTATTGCCAATTACTTGGTTCATCAGAATATAGACTGAGAAGGATGAGAGATGATACCCATACTTTAATAATCAACTGCACTACGTTAAGCCTTCAGGACTAAGGTTCGAGCCCTGGTAATGCCTATTATTTGGTTAATCAGAATATAGACTGAGAAGGATGAGTGATGATACTCATACTTTAATAATCAACTGCACTACGTAAAGCCTTCAGAACTAAGGCACGAGCCCTGGTATTGCCAATTACTTGGTTCATCCGAATATAGACTGAGAAGGATGAGAGATGATACCCATACTTTAATAATCAACTGCACTACGTTAAGCCTTCAGGACTAAGGTTCAAGCCCTGGTAATGCCTATTATTTGGTTAATCAGAATATAGACTGAGAAGGATGAGTGATGATACTCATACTTTAATAATCAACTGCACTACGTTAAGCCTTCAGAACTAAGGCACGAGCCCTGGTATTGCCAATTACTTGGTTCATCAGAATATAGACTGAGAAGGATGAGAGATGATACTCATACTTTAATAATCAACTGCACTACGTTAAGCCTTCAGGACTAAGGCACGAGCCCTGGTATTGCCAATTACTTGGTTCATCAGAATATAGACTGAGAAGGATGAGAGATGATACCCATACTTTAATAATCAACTGCACTACGTTAAGCCTTCAGGACTAAGGTTCGAGCCCTGGTAATGCCTATTATTTGGTTAATCAGAATATAGACTGAGAAGGATGAGTGATGATACTCATACTTTAATAATCAACTGCACTACGTTAAGCCTTCAGAACTAAGGCACGAGCCCTGGTATTGCCAATTACTTGGTTCATCCGAATATAGACTGAGAAGGATGAGAGATGATACCCATACTTTAATAATCAACTGCACTACGTTAAGCCTTCAGGACTAAGGTTCGAGCCCTGGTAATGCCTATTATTTGGTTAATCAGAATATAGACTGAGAAGGATGAGTGATGATACATAATCAACTGCACTACGTTAAGCCTTCAGAACTAAGGCACGAGCCCTGGTATTGCCAATTACTTGGTTCATCAGAATATAGACTGAGAAGGATGAGAGAGATATTCATACTTTAATAATCAACTGCACTACGTTAAGCCTTCAGAACTAAGGCACGAGCCCTGGTATTGCCAATTACTTGGTTCATCAGAATATAGACTGAGAAGGATGAGAGATGATACCCATACTTTAATAATCAACTGCACTACGTTAAGCCTTCAGGACTAAGGTTCGAGCCCTGGTAATGCCTATTATTTGGTTAATCAGAATATAGACTGAGAAGGATGAGTGATGATACTCATACTTTAATAATCAACTGCACTACGTTAAGCCTTCAGAACTAAGGCACGAGCCCTGGTATTGCCAATTACTTGGTTCATCAGAATATAGACTGAGAAGGATGAGTGATGATACTCATACTTTAATAATCAACTGCACTACGTTAAGCCTTCAGAACTAAGGCACGAGCCCTGGTATTGCCAATTACTTGGTTCATCAGAATATAGACTGAGAAGGATGAGAGATGATACTCATACTTTAATAATCAACTGCACTACGTTAAGCCTTCAGGACTAAGGTTCGAGCCCTGGTAATGCCTATTATTTGGTTAATCAGAATATAGACTGAGAAGGATGAGTGATGATACTCATACTTTAATAATCAACTGCACTACGTTAAGCCTTCAGAACTAAGGCACGAGCCCTGGTATTGCCAATTACTTGGTTCATCAGAATATAGACTGAGAAGGATGAGAGATGATACCCATACTTTAATAATCAACTGCACTACGTTAAGCCTTCAGGACTAAGGTTCGAGCCCTGGTAATGCCTATTATTTGGTTAATCAGAATATAGACTGAGAAGGATGAGTGATGATACTCATACTTTAATAATCAACTGCACTACGTTAAGCCTTCAGAACTAAGGCACGAGCCCTGGTATTGCCAATTACTTGGTTCATCAGAATATAGACTGAGAAGGATGAGAGATGATACTCATACTTTAATAATCAACTGCACTACGTTAAGCCTTCAGGACTAAGGTTCGAGCCCTGGTAATGCCTATTATTTGGTTAATCAGAATATAGACTGAGAAGGATGAGTGATGATACTCATACTTTAATAATCAACTGCACTACGTTAAGCCTTCAGGACTAAGGTTCGAGCCCTGGTAATGCCTATTATTTGGTTAATCAGAATATAGACTGAGAAGGATGAGTGATGATACTCATACTTTAATAATCAACTGCACTACGTTAAGCCTTCAGAACTAAGGCACGAGCCCTGGTATTGCCAATTACTTGGTTCATCAGAATATAGACTGAGAAGGATGAGTGATGATACTCATACTTTAATAATCAACTGCACTACGTTAAGCCTTCAGGACTAAGGTTCGAGCCCTGGTATTGCCAATTATTTGGTTAATCAGAATATAGACTGAGAAGTATGAGGGATGAGACTCATCTTCAGCTCTAAAAGGAGACCTGGGGAAGTTAAACAGGGAGGTGCGAAAGCCAAGAATGGCTAATCCGAAACCCTCAGTGTAATTCCTGGCTGGGCTATGAACGGACACAGGGATCGCCGATTTAGACTGTGAAGTCTAGTACCGTTTTTTACTTTATCTTTTTTCTTTCGTTTTTCTACTACGTTAATCGAATTCTTACACTGTCTAGCCCTCAGGTTTATAGATTACTCGAAAAAAGCCAGCTCCCTCGACTCGCTCGAGTCAGCCCTATCAAATATAGTCTGATGAAACATAAAATCGCGAAAAAAACGAGGACAATAATAGCCAGTGAAAACATTTGAAAAATTATGCAAATATTTCGGTCAAGACCTCCGCTTGACCGTCCTCAGTGCAGGATAAAACTAATAAAAACATAAAAAACCAAACCTTAAAATAAAAACACAAAACTAAAATTGGACGACCCTTTCTCAGTAACGGTGAAAGGGTAATTGAATAAAAAACACAAGTCTAAATGGCATTTCACAATTTCATTTTACGTAAAGCACTCTTAAAGGCCAATCGCTTTCCAGTTAGATTATTATCGGAGATTTTATTTTATTGCATAATATAATTCTGTGGATGTATGTAAAAACGATCAGAATTAGTAATTTCATCATAATTGGGACTTGGAAAAGTTTCTCCAGTGTCTCTACTGAGAGCTACCTTTTGGTGAATGTGCTTTTTTATTTCAACTGCCTCCCTGAAAACTTGCATGAGACCTTTAACGGGAACAACAATGGAGGTTTCGTCAAATAAAATGAAATGGTGTGGATTGTCATACAAATGTTTAGCCAAGGCGGAATCAAAAACCTCAGGCTTTTGGCGTAGTCTCATGGCCTTGTCGATTGAGGACTTATGTTCAGATAACCTCTCCCCTAATTGCTGTTGGGTTCTACCAACATAAAAACTGCCACAAGAACAATGAATTCTATAAACATCACTACCCAGAATGGGGCTGGTTTTATCTTTGCGTTGTTGAAAAAACTCTGTATAGTATTTGAATTTTGAAAGGGGACATTAAGTTTATCTTTTTTAAGGATTCTTTTCAGCTTGTCAGTTAATTTCGGAATGTAGGGTAGAACAGTGAAAGTTTCTTATCATCCACCAAGGGACGATATCTGTTGGGCTTTGTGGATTTGATGCATTCTTTTCTGCCTTTTTTCGTCTTTTTTCCATAATGGTCTCAATTATTTTTATGTGGTAGCCATTACAAAATAAAATGTCCTTAATATAGTTCAATTCTGAAACTATGTGAGGCTCCGAGCATATTCTTATTACTCGGTCAACCAAAGAAATAACAACTCCTCTTTTTATGCAGGGAGAGCCACTCCCTGCATAATCTGCCACTAGCTATAATCGGTAGCTCAAGCTTTTTGCCTTCACTTTCTTATTATAACAATAGTACATTTCTGTTTTTTTCTTTTGTTTGTTCTTCTTCGTTTCTATTTTTTTTTTTTTTTTGCTTTTATACATCTTCAAGGTTCCAAAACTATTCTGTCAAAATTTTCATATTTCTTGCTTGATTAGCTTAGCTTATTTTGTGTGCAAAGAAAAAAGCATATATTTTGCTATTTAAGATAATATCTTTGGGCATGACAGCAACTAAATAGTTATTTTTCAAATGTAGGTATTTGCTTCTTTTTCATGGTTCTTCTATCAGGACCTTTTTTATGCTTAGGCATTCTCTGAATATAACTTATATAATTACTCATAACTTAATATATATTTATAGTAACAATAGCCTACTTATAATTGGGCATGGAAAAAGTTCCAATGCTGCCAGTAGCAGAATTCGACAGAATTCCCAAAACTGCCGACACTTTAGCAGCACAACTTGTGTTCTGACAGCTATTCTTTGAGCAAAAAGTATTTTTATAAGTAAAAATGGTATTTTCAAACAAAATCTGCCAACAAATTTTACTAGGCCATGAAGACTGCCAAGTATTATTGCTACTGTGTTACCCCACTTTTTGCACGGTGGCTTATAATCATATCGAGCCCTTTAATTTACACTTTTAATTAGTAAAATCAGTAAAGCGAAATAATCCGCCATTAGTAAATTTATCTCGACTCTCTATTGGAAGTTAGCAGCAAAGCCTGTCAGACAACAGACACAAAAAAACAGGGCACATACTCTTATGTGATGATTGAAGACAACTTGATTTACCCCCCTCTTCTGTGCAAGACTTGCCACCCCCCCTCCCCCTACAAAAAAACAATCTGCAAGTTTAAAATCTGTCCCCCGCTGTGAGACAGATCAAAATTATTTTTTTTTAGAGTTTCGATTACTATTGAGCCGGGTTGCTCCTTAGTTACAGTTCGTTACCACGAACTGTTTGAACAGTTCGTTACCACGAACTGTTTGATCACTGATCAAAGTTTATGTTATTTACGCCTTTCATTTATGTTGTTTTACTGTGTTCATGGCCAGACACAAAACGACACGACAGACACAAAAAAAACAGGGCGCATAATCTTATGTGATGACTGAAGACAACTTGATTTACCCCCCTCTTCTGTGCAAGACTTGCCACCCCCCCCTACAAAAAAAACAACCTGCAAGTTTCAAATCTGTCCCCCCCCGCTGTGAGACAGAACAGGGTAAACTTACCTCAACTATAGGCTCGGAAACACTCATTAACAAGGGGTTAAACCCCACTGCTCCCTTAAATCAACTTCTTTATGCATCTGAATGCGTAATAAACTAACATTAATTTTTCTACAATACATGCAACTTTTACCCAGAAACGAATACATTCTATGGGAAACAGTCTAATATCTGGGTCAAGGCGATGACAATGAGACTGAGATTCTAATTGAGCCCTAGCATCTGAGCCCACTAGGCTTGATATTTAGCTTTATACCTATGGCCCATAACTATAAAGAGATTAAAAGATTTTCTAAGGTTTACCGTCGCTGTCAATAATATATAGTAGGCGAATGAATTTATTCATTGATGAGTATAGTCGATATGAGTAAATTTAAAGAAAATGTTGACTTACTCTTTCTTTTTTTCCAATTCAGCAACTTTCTTCTTCACCTCAGCCAGTTCGGGTGGTATTTGCCAATTGGATACTTTAGTATTAACATTGTAGTAATATGGCTTACCAGCGTCTGTTGTATATTCTTTCCATGGACATTGAGAAAGGATCAACTATACAAAATAAATCAATTAACTATAGTTTTGATGTTAAAAAATTAAATTTATCATATTAAAAAAGAAAACTAAAAAGATTAGAAAATTAAATACGATATTAGAAAAAAGGAAAATTAGAAAATTTGTCATATAAAAAAGGATACAAAAAAGATGAACAAGGAAAGGTTACTGTCTGTTGTACGGCAATTACCATTGCCTGATCTGTACAAATTGAGAAGACCAAGAATAGCCCCTATCAGGCCACTAGAAAAAGAAGTAGGCTAAAGCAAATTTGGCATATTGAAAGAGAAAATTAAGGAGATTAGAAAATTTGAAAATTAAAAAAGAAATTAGAAAAAATTTAGAAAATTTATCATTTAAAAAAGGATACAAAAAATACGGACGAGGAAAGGGTGCCACTTGATGTACAGTATTTACCACTTCCTGGTCTCTGCAAATTGAGAAGAGCAAAAATAGCCTCTGCTAGATCACTAGAAAATGAGGGAAGGAAAATTTGGCATATTAAAAAAGAAAATTACAAAGATAAGGATGCCATAAGATGTACAGTGTTTACAACTTCCTGGTCTCTGCACGATGGAAGAAAAAGGATAAAGATCCTATTGAGCCATTGCTGCCATATAGGGCAAGGAGTCGACGTTTCAGTTGCTGTGTATTTTTACAGGGACAAGTAGCAAGCCTGTCACCCAACCTTGCAGCAGCAGGGATCGAACCCTGGTTCTCTGTATTGGCAAGCAGAGCATAAATCCACTGTGCTACAACAGGTTACCTCTGCACGTTCGGGAGACCCAAAATAGCCCCAGTCAGGGTCACTAGAAAAAGAGGTAAAATTAGCGAGGATTGTCACGGAGGCGGTCAAAAGTCGCCATGGTAGATCACTGCTGCTGCTTTATGACGTTGAGGCGTAGAAGGACTTATATCTCAGTATGTAACCTCTGCTACAGTTGAACTTCATTCAAACAATTATCGGAATCTTTACCCATTCTAAGCAGACCACTCAGACTTCCATAGAGATAAGATCTCACAAGCCCGTCAGATATTCTTCAAGAAATATTTTGTTACGAATTGATATTTGCCAAGAACATGGGGTTTGGGCACAGAGATGTACCATTTTGAAGGATCAGCCACCACCCCAGGTAGCTGAAACACAAGAATAGTCATATCCGTGATTATGGAACTAAATCCATTGTGTTAAGTTTAATAGTGCCTGTTTTTCTTCGCCTAAGCTAAAGTAGAATTTGTATGAAAAAAATAGCTCTTTTAAGGAGAATTGATTCCCTAGTTCAAGAAAACGCCACCCAGTGGCTAGTTAGATATATAACTAGAAAAAAGACATCATATAAAACACACTCAGATGTTTTCTTCACCTAAGCTAAAGCAGAATTTCGATGAAAAAAAATAACTCATTTACAGATAATTTATTCCCTAGCACAAGAAATTGCCACCCAGTTGTTAGATAGATACTCAACTAGAAAAAGGCATCACATAGAACACACTCAGATGTTTTCTTCACCTAGGCTAAAGCAGAATTTTGAAGAAAAAGAAACTCATTTAAGGATAATTTATTCCCTAGTACAAGAAATCACGACTCAGCTGTTAGTTAGATACTCAACTAGAAAAAAACACATCGCATAGGACACACTAGACATTAGCCATACACATTCATCTATCCCTAGAAATGAAATTTCACACAATAATGTCACTTTACTCAGATGTTTTAGGCCAAAGCAAAACGAAGAAGAGTCTAGTTTAGATATGTAGCCAGACTAAATCAAGAAAATTTTCAATCTACGTAGAGGCAAAATTCGGCCCTTGGCCCCTCTACCTCCTCCCCCTCTTACCACCAATTTTATCGTAGAAAGGTTGGCAATTTGGACTATTTGGAAAGGATTCACAATTCAAATAGGATCAAACTGATAAATCAGTTGGTCACACTGTTCATCTGGTATTAAATGATTTTTGGTTTTATAATTAGGTCTTACTATCCATTGAAAGTGCATAAGTCACTTATGTACATGTGTTCAAGTCCTAAGGGAACCAGTGGGGGAGGGTTAGTCAGTTTTAAAGAATGAGAAGGATCAAAAATACAAAAGAAATGCAATTTCAGGTCCTCTTTTCAGCTTTCCTGGGATAGAGAAAGGACAAATCACCCTGATGCAATAAGGTAGCAGTCAATAGTCAAGCTCTTCACTGCAAAATAGCCTTTACCGAGATTTGAAAAATAGCAGTTACCAAGATTTAGCTAGCGCTAATTTGAAACAATTAGATTTTTACATAAGAGCTTTCTGATTGGCTGAATAATTTTGATTGGCTCAAACTAGTGCTATGTAAATCTCGGTATTTCCAAAACTTCGTTGTGAATGGGCCTTTAGCTTGTCCATCACTATTTCAGCACTTCCCAGAGTTTAGGCTAAGCCTAAAGAAGAATCTGTAGTGAAGGAAACATCTCGAGAAAACAATTCATACTTCATAATATGCAGAATAATTGTAGCTAACACATTTTCAAGCATCACCACCATGCTTTACCCCCACCCCTAATGCGCAAATATATAGCCAAAATTATATATTTCTAATGCATTCTGCCACCCGCCTCTAGTTTCGTCACAGCTGAATCACTTTACAGGTACATGGGTTTAATCAAGAGACGCATTGGGAAAATAGATGGAAAATATATAATTTCGGCTATATATTTGCATATTAGGAGGAGGGGTAAAGAATAGCAGGGCCGCATGCAAAATGTCTTAGCTACAATTACAGGCCTCCCGCTAGATTTTTTCCCAAAAATATGAACTTTATGAACGTTTGACCACAAAAATATGTGCTTTATGAACATTTGATTGCGCTTTTTATGAATCAATTATGAGCCTAAATTTACGATAGGTGCACCTCAGAAACTGTCCGTGGACACCAAAGTGGCAGTTGGTGTTTCTTTATCATTCTTCTTTCTTATTCTTCTTGTGTATTTTTTTTTTCATGAGTTCAGTTAAATGCTTTTAATTTGTAAAAAAGTAAAAAATACTCCACTCTGCTTGTTCCTTTTGTCAAAATATGACGAAATTATGGACGACTCTGGAATGTTTCCCGTGTTCTGTATCCACTCAACCTCTTGGGCTACCTCATCTTATTCCGCATCTTCCGGCTCAAAGCCTCGATAATACATTGTGCGAGGCTTATTTCTACATGTGTCATATGTCTTTGGCATCTATGGCTTTTTTCAGCTTCTTATTAGCTTCTTGAAGAAGCCTTTCTGCTACTTGTCTCTTCTTCTTTTCAACTGGCTTCTTCTCGATCAAATTTTTTTCCAGGTGTTTAATGGTCTTCTTCTCAGATAAAATCCTCTTTTTTCTTTTTATTCTGTTCTTCTTCTTTCCTTTTGGACTCCTCTTCAGCCTGTCTAGATCGCTCATCTTCCAGGTACAGTTTACAGCTCTGGCACACATTTCGCCCCAAACTTAACAGCTCTCTGGTAATAGGGAATAACTCAGGCCTATTCTCAAACTTCTTTAGAGCGTCAGACAATATAAGTCTAGCATTGAGCCTTTTCACTTTCGTCCATGATTTTTCCTCGGCCATGATCCGTCCTGACCAGGAAAAATCACGATCAGCGTCAGCTTTCCCATGGGACATGCAAAGAGCTCCTTTTATTATCTTTGAAACAAGGGGATGGTTCCTTGATGGTATTCAGACTAAAATCAGAGTAACACAAAACATCAATCCTCGATAAAGTCATGTTCTTAGGTAAACTCGGCTCCAGCTATAGCAAGTACCATTCGTCACTGGTACCTTCAATATTCACACGGAAAGCATAAATCCAACGACATTCAGCCTCTTGTTCTTGTTTCAAGATTCGAATCATCCAGGTGCAGGCATCGGAAATGCAGAAGGCCACTTTGACCTAGTGATTTCTCTTCAATATTGTGGCAAGCGGCCAGGTAAGCAGTTCTGGCACAACTCCTGAAGTTCAGACAATCAACTTTTTGTACCTTCGTCAGGAATTCTTCCGCGCCTCACCGCATGCTACTTTAGTGGATGGAAGAAAATCCCCGCTAGAATGGGAGACCTCAGAGAAAGTTTAAGAAACACTTGCACAGTTGCTTCGCTTGTCCTTTATTAGTTTAAGAAACACTTGCACAGTTGCACAGTTGCTTCGCTTGTCCTTTATAAAGAAAAAGACAGCCACCACAAGTGCTTTCCAGCTGATGATAAAAAAATATGAACTTTAAGAACCTTTTTTCTAAATTATGAACCAATTATGAACCTAGGTTAAAAATATGAACTTTTTTTCATTATTACGAACCCAGTGGGAGGCCTGCAATTATTCCGCATAGTATCAAGAACTAGTTGGTTTCCTAACATGTTTCCTTCTGTACAGGTCCTTCTCTAGACCCAGAATTTACCCATTCTATTTATTTACTATTTAGCCTCTAAAAACTCTAGAATACTTTTTTCCCTGGATAATCAACACTACCAAAAGCTCTACAATTCATAAACAACATAATAAAGTACCTCAGCTGTTGTTTTCAAGTCATCTGGCTTTTCCCAAGATGATTCTTTTGTTTCTGTATTGTAATAATAGACCTTCCCTTCTGGAGACTTGTGCTCTGTCCATACTGATTTATTTGACCTAGAAAATTCAAATTAATTTATAAACTTAGAAACTAACTTTCTATGAGAAAGAGTTTTTAACATAATGGTGAAGAAGCTGGCAAAAAAGCGTTTTGAAAGACGCACTAAAAGTACGCATTAGACCAACTGGTATCAACCTTTTTCTTAAAAACAATGTTCACCCTTTATTTTATTTACACTCAAGTAGTCCAAAGGATAAAAATACAAGCGAAGTGCATTTTTTTTTCAATCTTAATTTTCCTGTGGGAGAGATCCCCGATCCAACCTTAGTGACCGCACCCTATGTAGAAATATTTCCCCCACCCTCCCTTTGCGTCTATAGGCGTGATGGATTTAAAATACAAAGAAAGCATATCTTTTACTTATAGTTATCCAGGGTGAAAGCCAATCTTATGGAACTCCCCTCCCCCCCTCCCTGTGCACAGGCATTACCCCCAACCTTTTTTTAGTGATTGATGACTGATGATAATATACTTACCTAATGTACATTATATTCATGGATAATAGAAAGCATGATTTTTTCCACCTCCTCCTTATCCAACACTCGAATAATTTTTTTCTGTAAAATTTTAGGAATAAAACAAAATGTATACATTATGAGAATTCGTCACCAAATATGGTTTCAGTTTTATGGTTTTATATCGGTTTATTTTTTGTTTATATCGGTTTATTTATAGTATATCGGTTTATTTTTATTTTATTCATTCATTATTATTTTGTAAGGTTACGGTAGCTATGCTTTCGGAGAGGAAGGGGGAAATTTCTTAGATAATGAATTGTATGGATGGGATGTGGTTGTGTTGAAAAGTAAAGCGAGAGTCGTAAAGCGTGATTAGGAGGAATTGTTATTTTTCTTAAGGGACTCGACGTGCGTTTTTTGCATAGAGAAGTTTATATGTTTATTTATTTCTATTTGTTTTAATAAAATCCGATTAAATTGAAGTGACACGTTCAAAATAGTGGCCACTTCAATCACTGGCAGGCAATAACATTGGCAACTGACAAAACTTACATTTATGAGACAGAAAGAGAAAGGAGTTATTTCAAGCAAAACTAGGCAGTTGCCATTACCAGCGTAAGAAAATTGATTTTTAGGACAACTAATGATATTCAGAAAAGGTATAATAGGAAAAGATAATAGAAATAATAAGAAAAAGGATAAGAATATGTAAAGGATAATAAGAAAAGGTATAGAGAGAAACAAGAATGATACATATTGAGGGTGAAATTTAATCTTTACTTTAATCAATTTCTTTTTTTCAACTTACATAAGCTGTATTCATTAAAATTGCCGGCACATGCAGGACAGCTTTTAATGTGAGTTGAACAGGTTCAGAGTTTTGTCACTCCTAGTGCCATAGACTTTTGGAAAGGTTTTCGTTAAATAGACCATGTTGCAGCAGCCTTCAATCTCAAGGTAGTTGTAGCTAAGAGAAAGACTTAGCTCATGCTCAACTTTCTCAGCTAAAGAACTACACCTTGCACTCTGCGAGGGTGTTAGTGACTCTACATTGTCTGCCTTCATCCGTGAAGGTACAAGCTCGCAGCTAGTGTATTTCTATCAGCAACTAACTTTCTGATAGTTGACTACAGCAATAAATGCATATACAGATCTGCATGTTTCAAAATATGTTTATTTCAACCTTAGACCTGACTTTGAAAGTCACTTTAAAATATTTTTAAATAGAAAAGTCAGACTATAGACATTTCCTACTTAAAAACTGTTATCTAAGCTCATAATCTGGATTAAATGGATGCCATTCCCCGACAATCTAGATCGTGAAATTCGGTTCCACTGTCACTTCAGAACAATTTTTAAATAGCAAAGTCAGAGTAAAAACGTTTTACTTACTTTTTTACCAGACGTTCTTGGGGGCGTCTAGAGGGGGCAAGCGCCCGGGGGGGGGGCAGCAAAACAAGCATAAGTTGTAAGATTTTGCACAAAAATTGTAATATTTACAGTATTGCAGGTGTGGCAGGAGGCGCAAAGTCTACATTAACCCCCTCATCTGCTGATAAATAACCTAACTCCAGCTCTGTCTTAATTGTCTACATGCTGTTTCACTAACTAACTGGACCGTAAAAAACGCATTTCCACTGACTATTAGGACTGTGAGTTCATAATCTATATTGTAAATTTGATATGTTTCCTGAAAAAAAAAACTGTCAACTTTGCCTAGTTTGATTTTGGGTTTATGGATTTTGCAGTCTTGTTCAAGAATCAAGTCTGTCAGCAGAAAAGACCTTAAGTTTCTGACTGCAGATCACTTGCTCAAAACCAGATTCAGTAGCTGCAGGTTAGGTAGCTGTTTTTCATAGCTGCAGGCTGCAGGATACAGGGATGTCAAAATTCAAGAAATGAGAAAGATACTTGATCACTGATAATTCTGAACCTTGTTTCAAGAATCTGGACTATCAGTGAGAAAGGCCTCAAATTCAGATTCACTAAGTGCAGACATTGACGTGGCTATGTAAGTACTCAAGCAACAAGAATGATATTTGTACACAAGCTGATGATAATATAAGGATAATACAGAATAAAGCAATATTGCCCAGTTTCTATGTTGTACAAAGAGTTTCTTATAGCAAAACGCCTTTCCGTGTGCAGTGTAACTAGACAGCGCGTAGGCAGATAGTTATGATAGCAGACATTTATTAAAAGTCTAATATTGGACTTTATTTACATGTGAGTTTTCATATTGTTTCTATAGTTTTTTTTATGTTCTTCTTACACTTTTTTTTATGTTGGTTTAAACTAGATTTTTAGTCTCTTCCTCTTGATAAAAGCTTCTGAATATGAGCTAGAAATATTCAGACTTTACTATTATTGATACTAAAATATTTTTCTTGCTTTTTCACTCTTATCAAAAAATTATTTATCTGCTTCCAAATATTTTCATTTTGCTTCTATTATGGGGATTGGTCACACGGCCAATTTATTCCTACTGATTGAAATACCATAAATTGAAATTCAATTGATTGAAATATTATGTTGGACTTTATTTAGATATGAGTTTTTCATAATCTTTTGTAGTTTTTGTTGTTGTTTTTTTCTTGCCCTTTCTTTATGTTGTTTTAAACTAAGTTTTTAGCCTTTTCCCCTTGATAATAGCTTCTGAACATGAAGTAGAAATACTGAGACTTTTACTATTACTGATACAAAAACATTTTTCCTTGCTTTTTTTATTCTCTTATCAAAAAATTGTATGTGCTTTCCAGTATTTTCATTTTGTTTCTTTTGTGGTCACTAGTCACTCAGCCAATTTGTCTGCTAATACATATGATTCTTGCAAGAAATCTACAAGTACCTGACCTGAGATTAAAGGTATAGCCACTACTAAAATAATAACAACTGACATCTCCTGTTAATGAGGAAAGAATTTGTAACAAAAAACCATTACCCAGTTCCAGCTTTTTTAGGAGCAGCAGATATAACACCAGCTTCTGAAGGGGGCTTGCTTCCAGGCTGGGCCTTATAAGCCATTTTAATGCCTGAAAATAAAAGGTAAGATAAACAGAAAAGCAACTTTCACAGAAATGGAACACCTAATCTGCATTTCACAAGCACAGCTACATCCCAGAGAAGAATTTCCCCAAACATGGTTGCACTTTTTCTTTATAATACCCTCCCCAATATAAAAAGCCTGATTCCCCTCCAGTGGCGGTTCTGGCCTGAGTTACGCTAAGGGCAAAATCTTGTAGCCCCCCTCCTCCCTGTCTCCTAAAAAATTTCTGGCCAAATTTTAACAAAATTTTCATTTATTAGCAAAATTTAAATACAAAAAACATAATAAAAATGTTAAAATTAATCCAATGTGGTCTATTTTGATGTGGTCCACTTTTATTTTGATGATACTAGAAAAATGAAAATTTCAGATTCAGTTTGCTTATGCTTACTGCCAACTGCACCCTTACTTTATTTTAATGAAAATGAAATTTCAATATCATTTTAACTATTAGATTATTTATTTGAGACTTTATGCCTCTAAAATTTCTTTGCCTTGGGCAAGTACCCCCTTTACCACTCCCCCCGAATACAGCCTCTGTTCCCCTCCACCTCCCTAATAAGAGTTGTACTTGTGGGCCCCAATACTCATGAAGAGAACACAAAAATACTAGGAAAAATTAACGGTTGAAGTTGATAAAATAATTAAGGCCACAAGAGAAACTCTAGTACAGGGTTAGCTAATAATTTTTTTCTGAAGCCTTTAATTTTATGATATGATCCTGAAATTTTCTGAGCTACATTTTATAATTTGCCCAAATTAATAATTTAATTTCAATAGATAGATGTAATAAAATTTATAACAAAGTACAAATAAAGTAGGGCAAAAATAAGTATAACATTCACACCAGAATAGATTAAGAATGGCAACTCCTTCTTGATAATGATTTCTGATATTTAAAGATGAACAATAAGTTTTTTTTAAACTACAATAAATTTCAGTATTTCAAAAATTGAGCCAAATCTTATGAAGATACAAATGAATAATGTTAGGACATATTGTATTAATTAGGTATTCATTTTAATTATATTTTCCTCAAATAGCTAATCTATGTAGAAATTAACCATATAAAACTAATTTGTTATCATATCAGCACAGAAAAGGGAAGAAAGAATTCCCCACTCTTTTCAGACTGCTCAAAAGGTGACAGACTTACATATGTCCTGGATAACCTTTGTGGTTACACTAGGAGCATCTCCTTAGCATATTTGTGATTAATCTTCATATCCCAGGTCTTCCACCATGGATCCTTTCTTCAAAGACTACTTCAGGTAAGCATGATTGCTCTATTTAATATATATAGCCCAGCTACTCATAGCCCATGTGCTGAAAGTATATTAATATTGTCCACATAGCTGTGACATACTATGCTGATAAGAATATACTTTTTTCTATTAACTTTACATAGTTCTTTCAACATGTTGATATATAGGTTTTGATATTCATGACTGCAAAGTCTGCAAATATGGGTTCTGTGCTATTGAAAAGCTTTTATGAATGTAATGTTTAAGGTAAAAGAAAGGGTTCAAAGATTGAGTTTGCAGCACTATTGTATCTAAATTTTCAATGGCTAAGATAAAAGAAATATCTAGTTGAAAAATATGCATGTAAAGAAGAAAAAGAACTCTAAATAATGAATCATGTTTTAAGGGATTGAAGCCTTTTTGTTGTTAATGCACAAGGGGGATATAACAGGATCTACTTGACTTAAAAATGCAATCAACATAGGTTTAGACTAGGTTTGAAGAACAACTCTCCAAACTGAACATACCCACCCTGAAATATAGACAAATGAGAGGAGACGAGATAAAACTGTACAAAGCAAAGCACAACCTGGAGAAACTGTCTTTCCAAAAGTATTTGTCTGTCTAATTTTAAGAAGAAACCGTCTTTCCAAAAACACCTTTCACAAGAGGACACCCTGAAAGTGTTCAAACCTGTAGCAATAGATTGATCTAAGGTCAATTTTTGGAGTGTACAAGCTATAGATAACAGGAAATCACTCCCAGAAAGTCATGTAAACTTTAAATATCTGTGAAAATGGTCTGGATCAATTTTGGAGAGAACATTTTTATAAACATAACTCATAGAATTGACTTTACCGATAAATTTTACAACTAATTGATGACCATCTAGGGTGCTTAAAAAAGAATGTTTCCCTAATGACGCTGAATATCCTGTAAGTTATTAACTCAGTGTCTCCTTGTTACCAACTGAGATGCAAAAGCAACATTTCACTGAATTCTGCTGCCCCTATTTTTTTTTGGGGGGGGAGGGGGGGAGGGGGGGTGAACAACACCCGGAAATTCTTTTTCTACATTAGGTTAATCCTTGCCTAACAACTTCAGTTTTGTATTACCAAACAGAATTGGTGGGACAATACTTACTACCTTACTAATAAGATGGGCAGCAAATACTTGTTGCTAGAAATGCAATACAAGAATCTTAATATAAATCATCATCAGTATACAAATCATCAGTTGACAAGCAATGGTGCAAGAGGCCTTGGCAATTATTTTGGGACTCACCTGATCAGTCAGCACAGAATCTTCACTGATTGGCAAATACAGGAAATGCTGGCAAATTCGCTGGCAAGTGCCATTTCAGGTTTTTTTTGTGGAAGCAAAAAGTAGCTTTTAAATTCTAATTAGTTGAATAATAATTATAAAGCAAGATTCTGGATTTTTTTTTTCAGATATTAATTTTTTAAATGTTTCTATTAAACGAATGTAAAGAGCAGTGAATTAAAGCAATGAGAAACACTCTAAACAGATGGAGGTGTGCTATTCCAAACTTCTGCCTTAGTGTTTTATATTACATTGCTTTGAGAATATCTTTATTTGAGGTAGTCTTCCTTCTTCTATTTAACAGCAGGCGGGCTTTTCAGTATAACTATTTAGCCCTTTTCCTTTTGCTTCACTCTGTGGGCTACAGAGCTACTGGCTTGATTGCCTCATATTTATTAGATATATTCAGATATCTTTCAGCAGATCTTTCGACTCTAGGAGTTCAAATATAAAATGATAGATGTCGATTTCTATGCTCTGTGTGCAGGTATAGTTGGCTAGGCTCTTGGCTGATAGTGGGATTTTGTGGTGTAAATTTGTGGGATTGTGGGATTTTGTGGTGTGGTGTGGTAGTAAGATAGAAGTAATATATTTCTTCTATTTCTTCTATTAGGCAACAAACCACTAAACTGCTGATTTTTGCCAAAGTTACAGTTAAACTACTTACTGTTACTAAGTTACTTACTGTTACTTACTATAAGTTACTTACTGTTAAAAACAAAAGGGCTGCCAGCTTAGTGCCTTGCAGCGCGCCACATGTCAGTTCAGCCCACTCAGAGTTTAAGTCTCTTGGGAAGAGGGCATAGACACATTGGTAGCAGTTATGCAGAAAGTCAACAACTAAGAACAAAACACGCTTCCTAGTGCCCATCTTTTTTAGGTTATTTGCTGCTGTATAATGGCGGATCAAGTCAAATGCCTTATGATAATCAACTAAAAACAGGTCAACAAGGCTACTGCCTTTGTCCAACCACTCAGTAATCAGGTGGTAAAGACGTAATAGATAATGCATCATACTACTCCCTATCAAGCAGCCGTACTGAAATGGACCAAGGACTGGCTGAACTTGGGCTAGGAGCTCTCTATAAATAAAGGATTGGGTCACTTTAGCCATATTAAGCGTATTTCTTGAAACAACATGGTCAGGCAACATGTTTCATTATTTAATGGGCAGATTTACAAAAAAAAACCTTGTCCAACCTTTTTTGAAACCCTTTTCTGGTACAATTTCAATTAGTTCTGCTGTGTGGGTGAATAATGGCTGAACTGAAAGATATTACAACAAGATAAATTATCAACACTTTTGACAATTTGAAATGTGTCAACTAAGTCAGCATTGATACAATTTATAGTGAGTCTGCATGCCTAATGTGTTAGATACAATTATTCTGCATATTATGTAGTTAGAATTATTTTCTAACTTCACACTGTCTAAATACTTTACCCCCACCCATAATATGCAAATATATGGCACAAATTATATATAATTCATCTATTCTGTCATTTCTCTTTGTCTTGTCTTACATTAAGCTGAAAGACACTAACAAAAAAACAGTTCTATAATTTTACACACACACACACCCACACAAACACAATGGACAAATGTAGGCCTATAGCCCAAACTCTTCTTTTCTTATTAATTAAATAAAAAAAAACAAGTTTTTTTAACTGAAAATAAGGAGTGACATTAAAACTTAAAACGAACAGAAATTATTCCATATTTGAAGGGTTGTCCCCTCCTCAATGCCTTGCTCTTTACACTAAAGTTTTTTATTGTTTTAAAATATAAAGTTGTAAGACACAATCAAACTTTAGCGTAAAGAGTGATGCATTGAGGAGGGGACAACCCCTTTCATATATGGAATAATTTCTGTTCATTTTAAGTTTTAATGTCACTCCTTACTTTCAGTTAAAAAAAATTGTTTTTTTATTTAATTTCTTAATGTTTTTGAATTAATGCAGCTTTGATTTTGGCTCACTGTACATGAATAACTAAAATGAAATTTGCATATTAATTTTCTTTCTTTTGGCTAAATGGCTTTCTAGAAATTTTGTTCTGACGTAACTTATGAATTAACTTACGTTACGAATTTATATATTTGTATGTTTTTATTATGTACATTTTGCACCCTAGTCAATTCTTAGCTGTTTATGCTAAAGTTCAAATTTTGTTTGAATCACAAACCCCTGAATCACAAAGGCCAGTTAATTAGAATAGATAGCTCTTTAGAAAGTACTAAACGAACTCTAGCATAAAGAGCAAGATATTGACTAGGGGGTGAACCCCTTCACAAACGTAATCATTTCTGTTTGTTTTAATGTTCTCCTTATTTTCAGTTGAAAAAAACTTGTTTTTTTATTTAATTTCTGATCGTTTTTTAAATAATGCTGGGAAATCTGGCACCCCCTTCATAGGAATGTCCCTTCCCCCAAGGAAACATCCTCCAAGGAAAGATTCACCCCCCATAACCCCTACTCCAAGCCACCTCCCCCCCCCCTCTACCAGGAAAAATTCCTCCTGAAAGTGGCTGTATATTTCCCAATAAACAAAACTATATGTAAGCAATGGGCAAAGTTTATAACTTGCAGCCCTTCCCCCAGGAAGTTTGGGGGATTAAGTCATCCTCAAAGACATATTAATTAAACTTTCGACTATGCTGAACAAAATGGTTATCTCAAAATTTTGATTGAGTGACTTTGGGAAGAAATGAGCATGGAAGGGGGCCAAGTTGCCTTCCAATTTTTTTGGTCACTCAAAAAGGGCAATACAACTTTTAATTTCCATTCGAATGAGCCCTCTCACAATATTCTAGGACTATTTGATTGATATGATCACCCCTGGAAAAAAATAAAAAAATAAATAAACATGCATCTGTGATCTTTCTTCTGGTGAAAAATACAAAATTCCACACTTTTGCAGATAGAAGCTTGAAACTTCTATAGTAGGGTTTTTGGACACACTGAATCTGATTGTGTGATTTTCAGTAAAGTTCTATGACATTTAGGGGTTGTTTCCCCCTTTTTTTAAATATAAGGCAAATTTTTCTCAGGCACTTAAGTTTGGATGGGTAAGACCAAACTTCATGAAACTTATATATTTGAAATCAGCATTAAAATCTTATTTCTTTTGATGTATCTATTGGTATCAGTATTCCGTTTTTTTTTTATAGTTTTGGTTACTATTGAGCTGGGTCACTCCTTACTTAAAATTTGTTGCCACAAACTGTTTGATAACATCAAACAATGAATAAGCAACCAGAAGAAAAGAGTCATACTATTGAAAAGTCACAGAGTAAATTTACAATTTAGGCTGTTCACTAGGGGGGAGGGGGGGTAAAATTTAATTCTCTACATTTGAGAATGATAAAAATAAGTATTTTAAAATGGTTTCCAGAATTTTATAGTGTTTCCTTCTGGATATTGGAAAAGCTACACTGATACTATTTTCCCTGTGTGATGATTATCTCACAGGGTCCAGTGCAGTCATTATCTTAAACAAGCCTTCTTCTAAACAAAATTTAGCTGTTTTATTTTCAAGTTGGCAATGCAAAACAGCAGTTGATGACAAATATGAACAGATAATAATACAAACCGAAAAGTATTACCAACAAGAATTACTAAAAATGTCCATGTCTTAATTAGTGATGAGGGGGGAGTACAGTTTGTAACAGCACTGGTTTTTATAGTTGACCAAATTATAGAAAAGGGGCTTTTGTCTATCTTGGAAAGTAGCCTAGCTGATTTAGTGGTAAAATTCTAGACAAGCTACTTTGTGATATACTGGGAAGTGTTTAGGTTAGGAAAATGAAACTTTCAGGGATGAATCTACATACCAGAATATGTCCCAAGAAGGTATTTTGAAGTACCTACCTCTACTCCTCCTCTCCCTAAAAGGCACTGATCTTTGATGGCATTAAGAAATCTTGGTTTTATAAAGTGAAATCTTCCAAAATATATCTTATGCTTAAACAAAGTACTAGAAAAGTATTTTCAGCTTCACAACTTTGCTCAATCCCAAATTAATGAGGTTTCAAAGATCTGCAAACACATTTCCTAAATTTAGAAAAAATCCATTGATATGGCTTAAAATTCAAATCAAATAACAGAAAAAGCATTTTCAAAAGTAAAACCAGAGAAATTGAAAATAGAGGTTTAATGTTGTTTTGTCAAAATTCAAATTGGTAGGGTGAACTTGGATAAATCCAACCCCTTATTGTGTTTTTCAGCTTAATTTGGTCCCAAAATGGTTTTGAAGTTGCTGGTACAATAAAAAAAATTTGACATTGCTCTTGGTCATGCTAGTATTCTTTAAAATCCAGAAAGTTTGCAAGTTTTGTTGTTTCCATGGGTTACTTCACCAAAGTAGACCATCTTAGGTCCATCTTAGGGAGGTCAAACTTCTCCCATAGTCTGGGGTAAATCTGACACCCCAAGGTGAATCCTATGCTTGCAGAGATAAAAATTGTGTCACCCTAAAACATGATAGAGGATATTTATTTGTACAGAAATATCATGCAAAACAAAATCTCTTGTTAATAGTTTCATGCCTAACAATGGAACACAGGTTTTATGCTTACTATGGGGTAAATCTGATGGTTTACCCTGTACATAGAAGAAGTATCTGAGAATGGCATTTTTTCCAGTTTTTATTGTAATTACAAAAAAGGTAACACCATACTTCAAATAATAGGGAAAAAATCATGATGTCAATTGGTATTGGAGAAAAAAAGTATTTTATTTTTAGTTGAAAAAAAAAAGGGATTTTTATCAAAAAAAGTAATTTCAACTAGTATCAGAAGGAGTTGAGAATGCAAACTTTTGATCACTTGCAGGCCCTAGTGTGCTTCTCATACAAATGCTGATAGTATGTCAAATTTGGAATGATGGTAGAGTGAAGGGACCAGCTCCAAAAACCTCCAATGGTCTACCAAAGATGCATTCTTCCACTTCTTCAGTTTCATCTTTTTGGGCCAGTCATATGAATAGTTGGCTAGGCTTGGAAAACAAAGATATTTTATGCAAACAAGAATTTTGTCAGGAATATTAGGCACCCTTCCAATATACAAGCCTTGCTGATCATATTTGCTAATGTGTGCTACAGCATAGTACTCATTTAGCTTCTTTTCCTCCTCTTAGCTTCTCAACAGCAATATAGATGTCCATATGGTCAGTTTTGGAACCCACTGAAACATCAGAGTATTCACTGGAAAGATCATCTTTCTTTATCTTTTCTGGTTTTGGCTTGAGCATATTCTCTTTTTTGTTCTTGAGCTTTTCTTTTTTCTCTTTCTATATTTGTTCAATTCTCTGCCTACCAGATGTCCATGGTGCTGAAGCATCAAGAAAAGGGCACTGGGCTGAGTCCAAGAGAAGTTCTTCAAATGATTTCTCATGCTTTTGAATCATTATTGGACTACATTGAACTGATTATATATTATACAACATAACTGATTAGATAACATTGAACTGATTAGTTGCAGTATTCACTGTGGTTGTAACTCTAGTTAAATTCCAAGTCTCTGATGTCTTTGTCTCAATATGTCATTTTAACTTGGCTGGATCAAACTTGGCCTTGTTAATCATGTTGCAGTTCTCTCTTTAGGTAAGACATCACCTGGGTGTACTTGTTGCCAGTTCACAAGCTTCTGCTCATAGGAAGATTTTAGCACTTTGAAAATAACCCTGTCAAGGGGCTACAGAACATGGAATGCATGGGCTGGTGACTTGAGGATAGTAACATTCTTTTCTGAAGGAAGCTCCACAAATGCAAAGAATAAATGGGTTCCATGACCATCAATAACAAGAAGGGATTTTTATTTCACCTGAGGCAGGAAAACATATTTAAACCAGCTATAGAATAGGTCTGCTGCATTCCATCTTTTTTTTAGTAGCTGAAAAATATGTATCTGGATGGTCTTTAATGGGTAGTTGTGAATTCCAAGTGTTTTTCCCCAAGAAAATTACTAAGAAATTTTTTCCCCAAGAAATTAACTGCCCCCAAGTGGCAGTTTCTCATGTGGTGCACTATTACATATGGGAATAGGTGCATTATCACACCCATTGCCACCAGTTGGCTGATTTGCTGGTGATTTTTTTGCACCAGCAGTTTTAAGGCTATCAGGATTATGATAAAATGAAATTTTTTTCAAGTTGTACTAACATTCCTATGAGCAGAAGCTTGTGAACTGGCAACAAGTACACCCAGGTGATGTTTTACCTAAAGAGAGAACTGCAACTTGATTAACAAGGCCAAGTTTGATCCAGCCAAGTTAAAATGACATATTGAGACAAAGACATCAGAGACTTGGAATTTAACTAGAGTTACAACCACAGTGAATACTGCAAATAATCAGTTATGTTATATAATATATAATCAGTATGTTATACAATCAGAGGGGACAGTATTCTTTATTAGGTGCCTGGGTTTTAAATAAAGATTTATCTACCAAACATTATACTCCTTAAGCAAGATGTTGTTTCTTTTCTTAAACCCAAACCACCAGTCTTCACCTGACCAATTCTTTGTGAAATTAGTACTGATTTTGCTCTCACTGATATATTTTTCATGGTGTTTAGGAACTATTGTTTGGTAAGCCCCATGCCCTATTTTTTCATGACCTTCTGCAAATTTGCTATACTCTGCTCAACATAATTGGGCAGTTCCAGAGGACTTTCAAGACTAACAGCAGGGGTAACAGGAGTTACCCCTGTGTCAGATTTACCTCAGTTCACCCTATAGACCTGTCAAGTAGGCAAATTTCTAAGACCCTTTATTTATTAGTGAAGGACTGAAAGATTTTTTTCTAACCAACAACTTTTCAAGACAGCAAAAAGTAGCTTGTCTAGAATTTTAGTAATTTAGGCAAATGAAAATTTCAAGAATTGATCCTCTGGATATGTGTTTTGAAGTAGGCTAACTAGGGTAAAAGACTAGTATCTAATTGAGCAAAATTATGTAAAACTTAAAACCTCATATATTGTTATCAAATTAGAGTTGAAAAGGTTTGTATAGGCCAATGAATAGCTAAAAATCCAAGCTATACAACAACATGTCTATTATTAAAACTATTTAAGATCATTCACTGAAAATGATTAGTTTATTGACTTACCTAGAAAGACCTCTTTGTGGAAATACCAATTACCCTATTTTGATGTAAATATCTTTTTAGTGTTTCAGTATTATTCACATATAAATAGAAAGCTGATTGTCTTCTGATTCTAAAAATCTAACTTTTATTTCTTGATTTTTATTCTATAAATCACAAATTTTAAACATACATTTTTTTTCATTTCACTTGCTTGTCAAAACAGAAACCACACATTGGATTTATGATGACAAATTACTCCCACTAGGCTGGCTCTAGTGAGAGATGATTGGGTCTACACTTGCATTGTGTCATACTGTAGTAAAAAAGGGGCAATCCAAAAACCCATTGCTATTTTTCCAAAATGCCAAAGAAAAGAGGTTTTCCCCAAAATGAGGTCTTTTACCCTACAATGACCCTTTTCATCCCCAAAAAGAAATCAAAGGGGACAAATGTGAGAAGACAAATGTATACCTTTCTTTCCTTTCTGCACTAACATTTGGTAACCTTTGGCAATCTGGTAAATATATACCAAATCATATTATTGAGTTAGGAATAAAGTGAATAGGCCTACACCATTTGATGCCTTTTTTATGCTGATTACAAACATGATAATCATTTCTATTGGAAATGATTTTCAGCCCCCCTAGCCTAACCTAACCCCCACCCCCATAAGTGCAAAAATATATACTGAATTGACAAATATAGGGCAGCTAGAACTCAATTATGATAGAAATAGTTGTTATATTTGTAATCAGCACAAAAAAAGGCATCAAATGGTATATTCACTTTATTTGAAACTCAATGATATGATTTGGTATATATTTACTGGCAATCTTTGTGTCATGAAAGTAAGGGTAAATTTCTACCAAATCATATTATTGACTTATGTATAAAGTGAATATACCACTTGATGCCTTTTTTTATGCTGATTACAAATATTACCTTAAATTACCTTAAATCGCACTTGCTAGCGATAGGACGAATCCTGTGTCCGCCAGCTTCAGTGATGATAGTTAATCATCATCTGTGGCGTCCCAAATGGTGCACCACGGTTTGTTGAGCCACTCTCTATCCACTGATGACTTAAACGCATCCACGCTGGTAGAGGTTACTGTTTTTTCACTAAGGGAGTTCCACAAGCTGACAACTCTATTTGAGAAGAACTTGTTTCTTAGTCTGGTGTTGGCTCGTTTTCGGAATTGCTTTTGAGAATGACCACGAGTTCTGTTTGAATTGTCCGGTTGGAAAAGGCCAGGAATGGTATCCTCAGCATTTAGGAGCTTGTATGCTGTTATCACATTGCCTTGTTTGCGACAATATGTTAGAGATGGTATTCTAAGCTTACGGAGACGGGATGGATAAGGGACATCATAGAGGTCTCTAATACATTTCGTTGCCCTCCTCTGGACTGATTCTAGAGCTGCTTGGTCTGTCTTATTGATTGGGCATGCGATACATATTCCAAACTCTAGCCTTGGTCGAACTAGACTCTTGTATAGCTTGGTCATAACAGTTGGAGATCTGCTAGTGAACGTTCTTTTGATTAAGCCAAGAGTCTGATTAGCCTTTACAATAGTTGCTTGTGCATGAATATGAAATTTCAATTCGTCGTCTACCAGGACACCAAGATCTTTCTCTCCATAGCTGCTGGAAATGGCATATTAGGACCCATCCCTACAACCCATACGGTACTGAGTGTGTGGGTTTTTCTTCCCAAGGTGGAGAGTCTTGCATTTTGATGCGTTGAATTCAAGCCTCCAAATATTAGTCCAGTGAGTAAATGTATCGAGGTCCAGTTGGATCGACTTAATATTCTTTGCTGTGTCTGCACGACCGATAAGTTTCGAGTCATCAGCGTAGAGGCTTACTTTGTTATTTAGGATTTTTGGCACGTCATTTATATATATATTAAATAAAGTCGGACCCAAAATCGTGCCCTGGGGGACACCACTTCCAACAGCGGCCACCTCGGAGAAAAACGTCCTTCCATCCTCGCCAAATACTTTAACCGTCTGTTTCCTATCTGTTAAGAACTGCATCACCCACTCAACCACACCGCCACTCACCCCAATAGCTTGGAGCTTGATTCGAAGTCTTATATAGTAATCATTTCTATCAGAAATGAATTTCAGCCCCTTTCCCCCTATATATGCCAATTCAGGGTATATATTTCTACAACCTAACCTAACCTAGCCCTGAATTGGCATATATAAGGGAGGGGGCTGAAATTCATTTCCAATAGAAATGATTACTATATTTGTAATCAGCATAAAAAAAGGCATCAAATGGTGTATTCACTTTATTCCTAACTCAATAATATGATTTGGTAGAAATTTACCAAAGTAAGTAGGCTAGTTTTAGGCTACTGCTCAAGTGAGACACAAGAGAAATGTTTTGAGCCTTTTACCTTTGCTTATAGGCTATAAAAACTTTTTTGTTAGAATTATGATAAGTAATCTGTCCTTGATTGGACCTGTCATTAATGTAGGCTAGTATCGCCTATAATCACTAGGCCTACAAATACAAGAGTAAAGATAGGCTAGTAGGCCTAGCTTGATAACAACTTACCAGGTTATTTTTAGATTCTGGATTCAATCCTGAAAATATCAATTGCCTGGCATAACTATATTTCAAGTTGGCAAGAAGCCACTCAGCTAGAATGTTACCATATTTAGTACAAGCATTGAATAGGGAACAAGGCCTAGGCTAGCCTAGTTATGCTACTTTTTTCTTGGCTAGCTTGTTTTCTGCCCTAGGCTATACAAGTCCTAGCATCAGGCTAGGTCAATAAATACAAAATCATATTATTGAGTTAGGACTAAAGTGAATACACCATTTGATGCCTTTTTTTATGCTGATTACAAATATAATAAGCATTTCTATTAGAAATGAATTTCAGCCCCCCCCCCCTATATATGCCAATTCAGGGTTAGGTTAGGTACAGCCTAACCTAACCTAATATAACTAATGTAACCTAATAATACTAACCTAATATAATAATAATAATACTAATATAACTAACCTAACCTAATAATAACCTAATATGACCTAACCTAAAATAACATAACCTAATATAACTAAAACATAACCTAATAAGGCCTATAACTTAGGGTAAAATTCTACTTTAACTACTTTTGGCTATCTTGGGAAGGGGTTAGGTTAGGAAAATGAGACTTTCAGGGATGGGTCTACAGGCTAAAGTATGTCCCGGGAAGGTATTTTGAAGTACTTACCTCCACTTCTTCTCCCTTTAGAGGGTCCTGAAATTTGCCTACATGACAGGTATATGCACATTGAAATTTTGACAAAACAACATTTTACCTTAATTTTCAGTTATCAGTTTCTTCTTCTCTGGCTTTAGCTCTGAAAATGCAATTTCAGTTATTTGAGCAGAATTTTAAGACATATAAATAGTTTATTTCCAAAATTTAGGAAATGTATTTGCATATCTTTAAAACCTTATAAATTGGGATTGAGCAAAGTTGTGAAGCTAAAAACAATTTTGTTGTACTTCATTTAGGCTAAGCAGAAAATCTATTTTGCAAGGTTTCACTTCTATAACTCACATATTTTTAAAGGTCATCAAAGGTCAGGACCCTCTAGAGGGAGAAGGAGTGGAGGTGGATACTTCAAAATATCTTCCCAGGACATACTTTAGCCTGTAGACCCATCCCTGAAAGTTTCATTTTCTTAACCTAACCCCTTTCCAAGATAGTCAAAAGTAGCTAAAGTAGAATTTTACCTAACTTAGGTATAGGCTAACTAAGATTGTTAATCTGAAATGCCTGGCAGGGTCTAGCAGGGCACTCTTTGGATTTTACAAGAGGCTAGCCTGCAAGGAAATGCCTCTTGCATGAAAAAACTTGTAAAATTGGACACCATACAAAGCATAGCAAAAGGCTGCTTTTTGACTATCTAATAGATCACAGCTTCTACCTGCGCTTATATAGCAAACAGTTTTGTCTAAATAAAAGTTCGAAAATTGCCAACCAATAAAGTCGATTTCTTCAACAAGAGTACACCGTCACACCGAGATAAAAAAAAAGTGTAATCCCTATTTCCAGTTAGCTGCAGTCTCTACATCAGACTTTAATGCGGGATATAGCAAACTCTTGCACCAAGCTGGAAACTGCTTTTTGTAATTTAAAAAGGATAAGCCAAATTTATATTCTCAGGACTTACGAACCACCGTGTTGGACATGCTTAGCCACTTCGTAACAATTACAAAAGATACACAAGAAAAATAACACATACCCAGGTTTTCTTTCTTTTCAATGAAAATTTAAGGCTGTTGCAAAAACTACATATAAGTAACAGAGGGTTGAAAAGTGTCAGTAGCAGTACATCAAACTAAGCTAGTTAATGCCATAAAATATCAATGAAACTTTTCTAAAATGCTTAGTGTAGCTCATATTAACAAAAGAAAAATTCACTAAAGCAAAACCATGTTTGAAGAGTTCAAAACCCAAACAGCTAGTTTCAAATCTAGCCTGTATTCTCGTCTGTTTGAAATATATGTCACTGAATGAAACCTTAAAAATACTTGTACAAAATTTTTTGAAAGTAAGAGTTCCACATTGTTTTTCATTAGCATCACAAAATGGCGTGAGCTACAAAGGTTGCGGTAAAGTATTTGGACGTTGAAAAACTCACTGATGAGGCCGATTATAAATTCTATGAGGCATCTAGTCTTATGGAAATTATGGGAGATTACTTCCGCAAACACAATATTTTAATTGTTATGTTTAAAAAATGTGAATAGTGACTTTTCCACTAATATTTTGACAAGCTTAGACCGTTCACATGTATTTTTAAAATGATCGTTAATGAGTAAAATAATTTATTTGAAGCACGGGTCATTTATTTTTTATGGTAAAAAAAACTTCCACTTTCCTTTTTTTGGCTTTATTCCCTTTTATTCATTAACCTAAAAAACAAATCTTCCAGAAAGGTCAAAAACGATAAACAATATCGTTTCGGCTAGTCGAAAACGATAAAAATTTAAAAGGAGCAGATAAAAAGTGCTAAACTTAAAAAGACAACAGAAATTAAAATGAAACGAACCTATAATAAACAGAAGAATTTAATTACATTACAAATAAAATGTATTGCTATAAATAGGCTGTGGTAATAAAAAAGAACTATTAATCGCTGAATTTTCTTCTGGTCTTTAACTTGCAAGACAAATTTTCCTAAAATGGAGGTTCAATTGAAGCAAAAGGTTGTAAATAAAACATAAAATAAGCAGGAATAAAGCTGTATAACAAGTGAAATAAAAAAAAGAAATTACTATGAACTGAACCAATGTTAAACAGAACAATTAGACTAAACTTAAAATGGGCTGCATCACTAAACAGAGTAATTTAGCCTAATCTTCCTCGAATAGTCGAATAAAATTAAAACAAAAAAGAATTACTTCACATGTGTGTGAGGTAAAGGATAAAATGTCATTATTTACTTTGCTGAAAACAAACTATATTTAAACGGTTATTTTCTTTGTGATAATGATGAATATTTCAAACAATTAGTCTAGTGCTTTAAGTTTAATAGCCCAAAAAACTGTATAAATATTTTCTTCTTTTTAAATACATTCCTTTTAAATGTATAGAAAGTCAAATGGTAAATCACTTACTTATTCGCCAGTTCAAAACTTTGCTTCAGCAAACTATATAGATTGTTTCATAACCTATCTAATGACGTTTCGAAAGGAATAAATTTCTTGAATTTTGAAGGAAATAGAATCAAAATTCCAAGTAAATCTGGTTCGTCCTAAGCTTGACCTATTATTGGACTTTTTTGTTTATTTGACCTAAATTTCAATATCACTCTCCTTCAATATCCCTAAATTTCAATATATATATATATATATATATATATATATATATATATATATATATATATATATATATATATATATATATATATATATATATATATATATCTGAAAGCTCATAAGGATTTAGAATATATTGGCGTTGAAATACACTCTTCTAGGTATCTGAAATCCCACCTCCGCTGCCTACTCAGTGACCAACCACCCCTTCGTCACAATACAAAGGCAAAACTGATTGAACTTTTATTTGACGAATATGAAAACTTAGTCCATGTGCTTCAAGCAGGTTTAACTGTCTACCCCTCTGGAGGCTTTCAAGACTGGATGAGAGTAGTGATGCTCAGCAGAAGTGGAAGTATTGATACAGACTTTGAACAGCGTTTGAGTTGTATCCATGAAGAGGCGGATACTAGAGTTGTGTTGCACACGTTGGACTGTTTGAAGAGGGGTATCGATATTGTGAATGTCGATGCAAATGACACAGATATTGTTGTCCTTTTGCTGTATCATTATAAGCTATTCTTTGGATACCACTCAAATTGTGAAAAGCGGAATGTTTTTGTGCGATTCTCTGAATATTCAGTGCCTACACACCAACTTTGCAGGAATTTGCCAAACCATCCAGTTTTATCAATCTGCCTTCTTCATACGCTTTCGGGCTATGATACAGTTGGTTTTATGTTCTCTAAAGGAAAAAGAGTGGTGGCTAAGGCTGTCGAGAAATGGGGACTGCAGGAACAGATTGCTTTACTTGTGAAAGAGATAGAAACGTAAAAGATCGATCCTTCTTTTTAAGAAAGTTTTCTTTGTATTTGCAAAAAAAGTCATCGTCGCCGCATACGGTAAAGATCCACACCTCCTTACCTCTCTTGATGACTTGCGAGTACATTTATACCCTCGAAAGCGGGAGCTTAAATTTTTGCCATCATCTGACGCCGTCTTTGAGTGCCAAGCTAAGCACGTTTACCTCCAGTTGGACATTTTTTTTACAAGCGAACCGACCAAAGCCGCAGTTTCTAGATCCCCTACAGTTTGGCTGGACATTTCAGGACGATGAGGTTAGGCCAGTTGTGTCCACCCTTAAGGCATTCCAAGATGGTGTAGCCCCTGAGTACTGCTCGTGCAAGGGCTGTACAAAAAATTGTCCATGTGCGGGAAATAGACTTTGTGATTTACTTTGTGGCTGTAGTGGGAAATGTTTGAACGCTTCTTCTATGATCTATAATTAATTCTTCTGGTTCTATAATTTTTAAATTTTCTTCTATCTATAATTCAGAATCAGATGGAAAAATTTGATATGCTGAGCTAGTATCTTTTAAAATTTTCTTGTTAATAAGTACATTACACGAAATAGTTAGCTGTTGCTATTAGAAGAGCATTCGAGTCTTTTTTGTAATTTCATTCACTTAGTAATTTCAGTATTAGTAATTTCAAATAGGCATTAGCTTCAAGGTCATGTACGTAAATATTTCATTTGCGGGAAATAGACCAAGCGACTTACTTTTTGGGTATGGGGGGGGGACGGTATGAATGGGTCTTCTAGCTATAATTCGGACTCAAATGGATAAGTTTCACATTCTGAGCTATTACTTTATAATGTTTTTTTGCTAATAAGTGCATTACACGAAATAGTTAGCAGCTGCTGTCAGAAGAGCATACCAGTTTTTTTTGCTCATATTACTAGTAATTTCACTTAGGCATGAAAAAATATTTATCTTCAAGGTCATGTGCGTTAATTCCTGAGTTCATGTATGTACTAATGAGTATACTGTGCAGAACTATCCGTTACTCGCCAAATGCCTGAATATTAGAGCGGTTTTTTATTTGCTTTTTTTTTTTGACGAATGAAAACAATAAAATTGCAAGTTTCAAGGTCATCAGCGATGAGCCCAACTGTATAGCGATGGCACTCATAATCAGCGGTATTAATTACTATAGGCTGCGTGATCATTGTTGAAAGTTTTTGCGAAGCATATTTTTTAAAAGCAAAAAAAAACATGATTTTTGCGAATTTCGAAAACTAGCACCCCAGGCCGAGTATATAACGCCCATATTCGTAATCAGCGCTATCGATTACCCCATAGTCCGTTGTCAAACCTTCTGCTGCTCACTGATCACCCCCTGTCACATTTTTGGTGAGTGGCTCCCTGACTATTATAATCATATAATAACCGTATATGACGTAATAAGTAAATGCAATATTTATACACGTTCATTTTCCGACAAGATAATTTTATTTTATTTTAGTTTTAAGTTCGGGATTGCTAAAGTTATTATGCAAACTGCAAAAATATTTATGGTGTCTGAGCAAAAATTCAAATTTTGAATTAAAACTAGAAAAATACCTGAAAATTTTAAAATTATTTAAATTTTTTGTTAGTATATTAAAAGCCTCTCATGTATCTTAAAAAAGATACTTTTATATATAATGATGTATTTTGAGCACATATTATTTTTCCTAAAGCTTATTTTTCGCAAATTAGGATAGCAATAATTAGGCAAAGTCTGTTTTTGTAAATGCTTCTAGGATTATTGTACCTGGATCCAAGTCTCCAACCCAATTATAGATCATGTTTTATTTCGCTGTTTTGTAGCTTAAAAGGACTTAAAAATTCTCATTTTAACCCGTCTATGATGTAAAAAAAAAGGCTTTTGGATGTATCATCAGAATGGCCCTAGCATCTCTTACTAGGTTGCTAGCTACCGCTGCAACCCGGAAGAATATACTGTATGAAAACAATTAGTTGAAGTAGTTTGCCTCCCTGCTATCTGTAAAATTTGACAAAATACTAACAATTCAGATATAAACCTATTGGATTTTCTATCAAAGGTGACACAAAGTCCAATATAGTAGGAGAAAAAAGAAACTGTAGCTTATAGCTTAGCTTCAGAGAGGGATGCTTGCTAATAATGTGGAAAAAAGACTTTTCTTTGCAAAGCTTCTATGTCTCGAGCCACTGGAGACTCATCTTTAAGTTTTTCTTTCTTTTTTATAGGCGTTTTCTACCAGAACCTCGGTTTGGCCTATTCTACCATTAGAACCGCCTCGTCTGAGACCCCTATATACTATACTCACCGTCCCTTGGCTTGAATGAGGAAAATATCTCGGTTTGAAAATCAAGAAAACTGGCTGCAACTACGATATTCTGCATCGACAGCATATTTGTTTTTGTTTTTCTCATTTTCCCTGCAGATAGCTCAGCATTGGAACATCGTAGAGAGCTGTCTTATGGTTCATTTTAAAGGAAACTGAAATATTTAAAAATCTTTTGTAACTAAAAAAAAATTTAATTTTTAAAATATAGTAAATTTTTTATTTCGTAAAGCATCGATAATGTAAATAGGAATTTTATAAGTGTCACCGTTATCATGATTTCAGTGTTCAGTGAAGAACGATCTGTAGCCCATAGGAACTGGAGATCTGGGTTATAATGGTAGCTAACAACCTATTTCCGGGTTGCAGTGGTAGCTTGCAACCTAGTAAGAGACGATCACGTCCAATGTTAAGAAATATAAAAACCCATAACTCCTAAAAAAAAAGAGTCAGATCAAAACAAAAGTACACCATTAGAACCGCCTTGTCCGAAACACCTGTATAGGAAACTTTCCGTTCCTTGGCTTGAACACCAAGGAAAGATACTGGCTTGAAAATCAAGATAAGTGGCAGCTAATACAGTATTCTGCCTTAGCGGCATCTTTTTTTCTTTTTTTTTCTTTTCCACAGATAGCTTGGCACTCGAACATCGTAGAGAGTTGTTCAATGGCTCATATGAAAAGAAATTAATGGGGTTAAAAACCTTTTGTAACTAAACAAATTAATTTTAAAACAGTTTCAATTTTGTCAAAAACTGCATTTTTGATGTATTTTCGTACTGCGGTCTTTTCAAAGATACTTGATTTTATAATAAAGAATGACCTCTTGCCTATACTAAATTTTATACGCCACTTAATTATAGTATAGGTTAGTAATTCCACAGATAGCTTGGCACTAGAACATTGTAAAGAGTTGTTCAATGGCTTATTTTAAAGGAAATTAATGGGGTTATTACATTAAAATACTATCATTGGAATAAAAAACTATTGCATACATTGGACTTAGTTAGCTACTTGATCGTTTGAGGTTCGTCTCTTACTATTTCAAAGAAGAAAAAGCATTAGTTTTTTTCCTGTTTGTGATCAGGTTTACATTCTATATTGTTACTAAGTGATCTGGTTCGTTCTTTACTTTTCAGGTTGCTTTTATAATAAGTTATAATAAAGAACGACCGATTGCCTATATCAATTTATATTAAAGTTATTATATTTGTCTAGGAGGTAGCTAAACTGAGTTTCTTTTTAAATTTTCAATTTAAAAGATATTGCTTTAAATTTAATATATAAAAATTCTCTCCGATGGGGAATCAAACCCCGGTCTTCCGTGCTACAGGCAGAGATGCTTACCACTGTTCTATCGGAGATTTAAAATATATAAGTTACATATAAGTCATGATATTAAATTTCTGAACACATCTTTTTACATGTTAGTCCTGGTTGCAGCGGTAGCTAGCATCCTCCTAGTAAGTGACAATCACGTCGAAGTTAAAAATGTAATAACCCTTATCGCCTAAAAATAGAATCAAATCAAAACAAAAAGAAAACCATTAGAACCACCTTGTCCGAAACCCCCTGTATAAGGAACTTTCTGTTCCTTGGATTGAACAGCAAGTGATTCATATTGGCATGAAAATCAAGAAAAGTGGCAGCTGCTACAGCATTCTGCCTAAACGGTATCTTTAGTTTCTTTTTTTATATACATCCGGGTTGCAGCAGTAGCTAGAAACCTAGTAAGAGACAATCACGCCCCATAGTAAATACCAAAGTAACTCATAACTCCTGAAAAAAGATTCAGATCAAAACAAGAAGTACACTATTAGAACCGCCTTGAAAAAAACCTCTATATAATAAACTTACAGTCCCTTGGCTTGAGTAAAAAGGAAAATATATTGGCTTGAAAATCAAGAAAATTGACTTTAAACACGATATTCTCCACATACGTCATCTTCTTTCCTTTCCGTTTTTTTCTTCTCAGCTAGCTGTTATGATAAAGAATGAATATAAAGTTATTACAAAAAGGACTTCGATATAGTCAAACAGCTCGTGGTAACGAAATGTATAGTAAGAGTGACTCGTCTTAATAGTAACCGAAACTATAAAAAATGGAATTTTGATACCAATAGATTCATCAAAAGAATCGAATTTTTATGCTGATTTTAAGTTTGAAAGTTTCGTCTTACCCTTCAAAATTTACAAGCCTGAGAAAATTTGCTTATTTTCAAAAAAAGGAGGAAACACCCACTAAAGGTCATAGAATCTTAATGAAAATCACACCATCAGATTAGGTGCATCAGAGAACCTTACTTGTGGAGTTTTCAAGCTCCTATTTGCAAAAACGTAGAATCTGGTAATTTTTTCCAGAGGAAAGTGATCATGGATGCGTGTTTCTTTTTCCTGGTTGCAGCGGTAGCTAGTAACCTAGTAAGAGAAGATCATGTCCGTTGGGGTTCCACCCCTGTTTCTTTTTCTTTCAGATAAATGACCTGTTTTCGTTCTAATTACATTTGCTTAGATTTGCCTATAGTATATTTTGCAATGACAATTTAAAAGTCTCGTTGCTAAGCGATATTTCTTTTGCAATAAGTAAGCTTTGAACTAAATTCTATTTTTTACTTCCTGGTTTGAGTCATTGAATAATAGGGCTGGGAAGGTAGAATTGGTTATGAATGGGGATTGAGATGATTGGCTGGGCCAAGCGAAGGTCCACCCCTATGAACAGTTGTGTACAGAATATTATTTTTTATTTAGTCTGCGTTTAGACCCCGTCCGGGGTAACATATTTTTGTGTTATTATTGTGACCGTTTGGAAGAATACAAGTAAGGTATTTTCTATAAACTGTTTACTAGTTTCCATAACCCAGCCAGGGTAGGAGTTGAGTTACGAGATACCGTCATTATTATATTGACAGGGGGGTTTGTTACCTCCAAGGAGAGAGTTAGAGATTTTCTAGCCGTAACCCAAGGCGGGTACATTTGGCTTTAGAAAGTGGCCATTTGACCACTTGATCGCGTTATCATACCCTGGGACAGGGTATGCTGTAAATAGGGTATTACCAAACCCGATATTTGCAGAACCGGTGTGGTGGACGCGGGCATCACATTATAATTTGGGACTGGGCTTTCCCCTCCCAAAAGTGGTGACACCCGTATATTACCACGCCAGTGGCGTTGTAGCTTACCACTATAATACTGGTGGCATCGTGGCCTACCGGTGTAACACTAGTGGCTAAATACCACGAACATTGGTGCCAGCGGTAAATACACGAACATTGGTGGCAGCAAGAAAAGATCCTATCAGTAAACCTGATAGTAAAAGAATTCCGCGTTTTCGAAGAGACAAGTTGAGTTAGCCTATATAGTAGCCTTTTGTGGTTACATATATAAAAAATTGCAAATATATTTTTTTATTATCTGGGCTGTGCCTAGTTGGATAATAATAAGTAATAAAATTTAAGAATCAATGGATCACGCGAATAATTAACTTGTGAGACAAGGGAGTCTGCGCCGCCCACTTAGAATTGGCAAATTAAAAGGAAACAATTTTTCACGAAAGGATAAAAAGAGACATTGATAAAAGAATTTTCATTTGGACGGAAGACGTTAAGTAACTCATGAAATAGTGGCGGACAAACGAAGAATTTAGACAACATCTACCGCGGTAAAGCAAAAATCATATTCAGACGCATCGCAATAATATGCGACTCCCGCTGGAAATATCCTAAGAAAAACACCATCAGATAGAACCTTATATCACTCAGGGGCTGAAATAGAAGAGATTTCTGAGACGTGTGAAGGGGAAATCTTCAAAACAAAATCAGTAATAGAGCGATCCTCGGTACAAACCATGGAAGATGAAAAGAGTTTAAGGCAGATTCAGAAAGAATTATTCCCAGATAGAGAAACCCAGACAAAAGAAACATTGGCGATAATACATGAAGAAAAATCAGTACATGAAAGTACGAATAAAACAAAACCAAATCACCCTTCAGATGAAGTACAAAAGGTAGGGGAGTTGAGGGTAAAAGAAAATATAATTATAGAACGAACAGAATCAGAAAACGAACTAAGAGGATATAAAAACAGAGAGATTCATAGTAGGCCAAGTAGCACCAGTAGTAGAAGCTCAATTTCCAGCAGGGGTCGCGAAACATTACCCGAATAGATATGACACAACAACTATTAAATTTCATGGAAAATGACAAATTAGCCAGAGAACGAAAAGAGGAGGAAGACAGAAAAGAAAGAGATAAAGATAGAAAAGAAAGAAAGAAAGATAGAATAGAAAGAGAGAAAGAGAGAATAGCTAGAGAATGAAAAGAAGAGGCAGATAGGGAGATAGAAGATAACTAATGCAAATGATTGCAGGGAGAAATTCCCAAGAGCCTTAGAAATCGTCTACAATAGAAGTAATGCAGGCAATAAACCTTCAACCAATGAAAGAAAATGAAGATGTATATTTATACATATACAATTTTGAAAAAACGGCGGAATTAAGCGGATTGCCGAGAGAAAATTGGGTGACAAGAATACAGCCCCTCCTTAACTACAAAGCATAAATTGCATATAAAATATTACCAATGCAGTGCTCAAAAAATTTTGAAAAACTAAAACAAGCCATTTTTGAAAAGTTCCAACTCTTCTCCGAGCACTTTCAAAGGAGATTTAGAAGCAAAAGAAAACGAAACAACGAAACATATAAAGAATTCGGGTACAAATTGAAAGATATTCTTTTAAAATGGCTAGAGTTAGAAAACTATTGAATGTTAGAAGACCGGGAAGAAAAAAAAAAGATAAAGGAAATAAAAGATAAAACAGTAATGGAACAATCTTTAGAAAATACCCACAGAGAATTGAAAATATATTTGAAAGAAAAGAACCCAAAAACAAGCGAAGAAATAGCGGAAATGTCAAATAGGTAGACTGAAATAAGAGAAGAAGTTGAGGACACAGACATATTTCAATAAAGTGAGTATAACAAAAATAGGCACTATAACACAGCGCAAGGAGACTTAACTTGCTATAACTGTGGTACTACGGGACATTTTGTAAGAAACTGCCCAAGTAAATATGACCAAAAACCAGATAAAACGACAGCCTGAGCCATGACCCACAATAAGAAAAAAAATCACGCATGTGCAGAGTCGCATAAAATATACAGAAAATTGAATGGGAATTAGTTGAAATGGCAATTGAGTCCTGCATTGGCGAAATCTACGTGCGAACTTACCTAATTAATAGAAAGAAAATAGACCATAAAAATAAGATTACAACATTATGTTATTATCGAGACAAGCACCCATGCCCGTCTGCTTGGGTAAGAATAGAAATTACAAAGAACGACGGTACGGTCCAGAGAAAAACGATAAAAGTAGGCTTAGTACCTACTCTAGCAGTGGATGTTTTAGTAGGAGGAGACTTTGGAGATATCGGAAATCTCCTATCGTTAAAAGCGACTTCTTTAACAGTTGGAAAATTACAAAATTACACTACGACGGAAAAATATAATACTCCGTCAACTACGGATGGAGGTGGGCGGGCCCATAAAACAAATGGGGAGGCTGTGCCACCCTGTCGGAAAAACAAAATTCTTGATATACGTGTTCAAAATGTTGATAATCCACAAAAATGGGATGCAGAAGTAAAAAGACAACATAATATTGAAAATAAGACGCGCGAAAATGATTTTTCAGGAAAATTTGCAGATAATAGAAAACTTGAGAACACTTTTAATGAATATGAGACGCTAACAAGTACAGGCCAGAATGAAACACTGATTGTGCCAAAGAAAAATGTGACGAAATTTATTGTACGCACTTTTCCTCGCAGAGTTCGGGAAATTTTAGCACAATATGAAAAACCAAATGTCGGAATTCTGTTCCCATTTGATAACGAAATATTTGTTTCTGCGGTAAAAGTAAAGAAAACTAAGAGGGAGAAAAGATAAATTAAACGGAGCTACAATGAAGTAATGCAGTCAAAGATGGTTGACACTGGAGTCTAAATCAGATTTAACGAGGAAAAAATTGAGAAAAGTGAAAAAGAACAAATAAATGCAAAAAAGAGACAAAATTTGGAGATTCAGCTTGAAGTGGCGAGTAATAAAAAATTTTGGAGGGGCTTTGCCTTGATAACATAAATAATAGGGAGAAAAATAAAATGTTGGATGGGCTGTGCCTTGATAACATAAATAATAGGGGGGGGAAGAGGTGAAAGACCCATTGGGAATAAAACAAGATGGTTACAAAATAGAGGTGAATAACCTACAGCGGGTTGGGGGAAAGTTGGGAGATATTGAATGTTGAGTCGGATTGGAAAAACTTGGAAAGAAATCTGAGATTAGTATTATCAAGTCAAAAAGATATTTCGATCCTTTATGAGGGAGAGGAATCCCTTGGGGAAGATCCCCTGCCGGAAGTCGCGAAAGATATCTCTTTCCCTCAATGCACAACGAGCGGACAAGTCGTGATCTCTTTACCAATATTTTGCCTCTCTGATCTGGAGTCCTTGGGGGATCCTCTCTCCCAGTCACTTCACATTTCACCCAAACCTTTGTCTAGTAACCCTATTCTTAGTTTTTACTCTTCATGGGAACCGACAATTATTGCCGGCAAATTGTATTCAGTGGGAGATGTATCTAAGTTTCATCTGCAATTAGCATCAACGCATATTCTGCATTTAATTATCCCAGGGGAGGGAACCCAGAAAAAAGGTGATTCATGGTGCGCTCAAAATGTTACTTCATTCCCAGTACCCTTATCGTGTTGACAAGCCAGCACATGTTCGGCCTTAGGAAATTTGAAAGTATGCCGAAGTGCCATTAACTTTTTTAATGAGATCTGATCGTGCTTCAATATATGGAAATTAAAAAGCCAATCCAGTCAACTTCGCGTGATGGCTGGCATCTTTATTTGCACCAGAAACTGATTCTCTGTCCTCTCAAATGTAAATTCGTGAGAGCGAGAAAATGTTTTGTTTTTGATTGTGCTGCGCACAATCATTGTCTACGAATCTTGGGGACTTCAACTTTCAAAACCTAATGCAGATGCTATACGATTTAGACCATGGTGGTCCTACAGTAGAGACGTTTCAATGACGACCGATCTAGAGCCAAGCGGTGGAAATGGTGGCACCGACACTAGTCGAAGAGTGAAGGCAAATGCATTTTTTAAAGTTGAAGTTATGTGCTAATGTTCGTAAGGGTGGACTAAAGTAACGCGTGGGCGGTCATTTATCTTACGGGGGGAGGTGTTGGGGTTCCGTTCCTGTTTCTTTTCCTTTTATATAAATGACCTGTTTTCGATCTAATTACATTTGCTTAGATTTGCCTATAGTATAATTTGCAATGACAATTTAAAAGTCTCGTTGCTAAGCGATTGTTGTTTTGCAATAAGTAAGCTTTGAAGTAAATTCTATTTTGTACTTCCTGGTTCGAGTCATTGAATAACAGGGCTGGGAAGGTAGAATTGGTTATGAATGGGGATTGAGATGATTGGCTGGGCCAAGCGAAGGTCCACCCCTATGAACAGTTGTGTACAGAATATTATTTTTGATTTAGTCTGCGTTTAGACCCCGCCCGGGGTAACATATTTTTGTGTTATTATTGTGACCGTTTGGAAGAATACAAGTAAGATATTTTCTACAAACTGTTTACTAGTTCCATAACCCAGGCAGGGTAGGAGTAGAGTTACGAGATACCGTCATTATTATATTGACAGGGGGGTTTGTTACCATCAAGGAGAGAGGTAGAGATTTTCTAGCCGTAACCCAAGGCGAGTATATTTGGCTTTAGAAAGTGGCCATTGGACCACTTGTTCGCGTTATCATACCCTGGGATAGGGTATACTGTAAACAGGGTAGTACCAAACCCGATATTTGCAGAACCGGTGTGGTAGACGCGGGCATCACATTATAATTTGGGGCCGGGGCTTTCCCCTCCAATAAGCGGTGACACCAGTATATTACCACGCTAGTGGCGTTGTAGCTTACCACTATAATACTGGTGGCATCGTGGCCTACCGGTGTAACACTCTTGGCTAAATACCACAAACATTGGTGCCAGCGGCAAATACACGAACAATGCCCCATAGTAAAAACTGAATTAACCCAGAACTCCTAAAAATAGATTCAGATTCAAAGAAGAAGTACACTATTAGAACCGCCTTGTCCAAAACCTCTATATAGCAAACTTACCGTCCCTTGGCTTGAATAACAAGGAAAATATATTGACTTGAAAATCAAGAAAATTGGCTGTAGTCATAATATTCTCAACATACGGCATCTTTTTTCCTTTCTGTTTTTTTTTTTGACCATTGATAAATTTAAAGCCGGGCTTCACCAGCAGGATTTCCAGAATCTAAGATTCCAGACTATTGTTTGACGTCTTGGATACACTGCATCTGGAATATTAAGCCTATCCAGGACTACATCCAAATTATAATAAAAAAAAGGATCTTTGAACTTAAAGGTTTCCGGAATTTTCAATCATCCTATGAAAACGAAAGAAAAGAGGAAAACAGAAAAAACAGAAGAAAAAAGTAAAAAAGATTATGGAAATCCTATTGACTATCCTCCTATAGTAAAAATCAATGCTTGATTGTGCGCGTACGGTTACCATAATTTTTTTTTTAGCATTTAGTAAAAACAGATGCGATTTGGTAATCTTTCCTTTAAGATTTAGTAAATTCTTCCAGGCCAGGGTGGCAACCCTGCTTGCAGGTACCCCGAAAGGGTCGTGGCAGCCATTTACAGAGGCCGTTATCCGTATATCTGAATCTTACGCCCTGCCGTTGTTGTCCCCCTATAGAGGATCCTCCCGCAACGGTGTTCTGCATCACCATGCAATTTAACCCATTACTTCAACATTAGTTTGTAAAACCAATGTAAAACTAATGTCTAGCCTAATTACCTGATTACCAGCTACCTTGAAGCCCCCCTCGAATATATTCGGGGAAATCATTGTATGTCTGCCATTATCTTCCAGGGACACTTCAACGTCAATCCTAGTGTCGGGCTTTGAAGAAAAAATCCAGATTAGTAGGGGTCAGGCCTGTATGATCTATCTCTCTCTTACGAGATAGAACACCTGTTCAATTTTAACACGTATAACAACCTAAACAAATCATTACGTCTTGGCCTCTTCCTTACAGATCACTCTGACTCCTGTAAGGTAGACGCTCATGCTTTCACCAGTGACCAAGTTACCGTCGTTGCACGTGGAAACCTACGTATTCCGCCTCCAGTAAAGCATGAACGAACAATCTGGCTATACAAAAGAGGTGGTATACAAAGAGGTTGGGACGGTTTGAGAATCACTCTTTTTTCTCAGCAGTGGAGAGCCTTCCTCCTGGAAGGCCCAGAGAAAGCTGCAGATAAGTATCAGCAGGCCATAGTTGACTCTGTCAAAAAGCATATCCCTTCAAAGCGGATCCAGGTGTCCTGTAAGGACAAACTTTGGTTCAACGCCCAGTTTAAGGAGACAATCCGAGCAAAGCAAAAGGCACACAAGCGATGGCTACTTTCAAAGAGCGAAGAGGACAGAATTGCATTCATAAATACACGCAAAAACGCAGTTCGAGCGATTCGGCAGTCCCGGGTTCCGTATAAGGAGAAATTCGCCACCAAGCTTCAACTTGCTTCGGCAAAGAGTTGGTGGAAAATTGTCAAGGAGGCTTTACCGTCGTCCAAGGGGACCGCAATTCCTTCTCTCCAGAGTAACGGGACAGCGGTACAAGATCCACAGGCAAAGGCTGAAGCTCTTGCTATGGCTTTTGCCAAATTCTCGAATCTAGACGACGACGGTAGAGAAATGCCAAATTTCTCTGACCGAACCGACACTGCCCTGGAACGCGTGATTTTTTCTGCTCCCAAGATCCTTCGCATTCTGCAGCATCTTGATGTGACCAAAGCCATGGGTCCTGACAACATACCAAATGTTGTCCTCAAGTCCTGCAGTGCCGAACTAGCTGGACCTTTGTCATTGCTTTTCCGGCTGTGCTTTCGCTCCGGAACCTTCCCACGAACATGGAAGTCCGCCCATGTTATTCCTACTCTAAAGTCAGAAGGGGATCCAACGAGCGTGGGCTCCTACAGGACTATTAGCCTTCTCTCATGAGTTGGCAAAGTCTACGAGAGTGTCTCCAATAAAACACTTCATCAGTACCTGGAATCAAATGACCTTCTAGGCGACCGCCAATATGGATTCCGCCGGAAACGCTCAACATTAGACTGTCTAGGGGCCCAGTATCAGGAGTGGATAGAACTACTGGCAATAGGAAACAACATCAGGCTATTATCCTTCGACATTGCGAAAGCTTTTGACAGAGTATGGCACCGTGGCCTGCTAAAGAAACTCTATGTGTATGGTGTTCGTGGATCTCTGTTAAAAGTGATTGAGAGCTTTCTTTCCGATCGTTCACTGCGTGTTGTTCTTGACGGGTTTATTTCCGGCGAATATCCAGTGAAAGCAGGGGTACCCCAGGGCAGTGTCTAGGGACCTACGCTTTTCCTCATCTACATAAAAGACATGGCAGACAACCTTACAAGCCCTCTGCATCACTTTGCCGCCGATACCACGACACACTCAGCCATCCCTAAGCACTAAGACCCAACACAAGCCTCCCTTTCACTACAGATGGATCTTTTGAAAATTGAAAGGTGGTCTGATGCATGGATGATCATCTTCAATGCATCGAAAACAAAGGAGCTTCTAATTACCCGATTAAAGGTGCCACGTGAAAAGGTGCCCAGTTCCATCTTCAAAAATGAAGCTGTAAAGAGAGTTGACGAGCTTCGTCTACTGGGGATTCATTTCTCCACCGATCTCTCTTGGAACAACCACCTTGATTGGGTGAGAACCTCCTGCGCAAGAAAGCTGGGAGTTACTCTTCACTGCAAAAAACTTTTTCCATCAAGCTCAATCATCCCACTCTACAAGTCTTGCATCAGACCCATAGCTGAATATGGATGCCCGCTATATGCTGGTGCTCTGAAAACACTGTTGGCACCACTTCAGAAGATCCAGAATAGGGCAGATAGGGCGGGCTGTGCCTCTACACAAGAATCACTCCAGCCTCTAAATGAAAGGTTTGATGTAGTGTCGATGGCTGTTTTCTACAAGTACATGAATTCGCCTCCCTCAGACGAGCTCTCTGGAATTGTGCCCCCCTTTGTCCAGCCGACAAGGCAGACACGAAGGCACACAGCTCGGTCCAATTATCTAAAGAAGGATACACCGAAAACCGAATACTTGAGGAACAGCTTCATCCGGCGTTGCACTTCTATCTGGAACGATCTTTCTGGGGATATTATCCCTGCAAATCCCTCTGTTGACACCTTCAAAAGAAGGTTCAATAGACATTTAAAACCTCGAGGCCATTGAACGAGATAAATGAATAGCGGCATATCAGATACTTTGAAGTACCTGGCGCCGTGAATATTAGAATAAAAAAAAAAAAAAAAAAAAAAAAAAAAAAAAAAATTCTAGCCTAATTTATTGATTTACTTCAACACTAGCTTGTAAAACTAATGTCTAGCCAAATTTATTGATTTAATTCAACATTAGCTTACAAGAAACTAATGTAAAAATTAATGTAAAACTAATGTCTAGCCTAATCTATTCATTTACTTCACCATTAGCTTGTAAAACTAATGTAACATTAATGTCTAGCCTAATTTATTAATTTACTTCAACATTAGCTTATAAAACTAATGTAAAAAACTAATGTAAAACTAATGTGTAGCCTAACTTATTGATTTACTTCAACATTAGCTTATAAAACTAATGTAACACTAATGCTTAGCAAAACTAATTGATTTACTTCAAAATTAGTTTGTAAAACTAATCTAAAAAACCAATGTAAAAGGAATGTCTAGCCTAATTTATTGATTTACTTCAACAATAGCTTGTAAAACTACTTTAACAACTAATGTTAAACTTCCTATTATAAAAAGCACCAAGTCCTATTTTCTCGTCAATCATTTCTTTCACTTAGAAAATTATTTCAATCTCTATCTACCAACTTATTTTTCAATAGCTACATTTATGGGCGCCCATAGACTGAATCTTAGGAGGGGCTTACCTTGTCTTACCCGCACTTCCAATGCTTTATAATAGAAATATCAAAACAAAAATATAAAAATATAAGGCAGCGTCATTCAGTCAGGGGTGCTGGACGCCCTCCCCTTATGAGCACTCATGACTCCATTTCTTTTCTATTTGCAGATGTATGAGAGGAATATTCTAGTACTAGGCAAATCCTTAAAAAAATAAAAATTGCCTTATTTAAAATATATATATATATATATATATATATATATATATATATATATATATATATATATATATATATATATATATATATATATATATATATATATATATATATATATATATATATATATATATATATATATATATATATAATATATATATATATATATATATATATATATATATATATATATATATATATATATATATATATATATATATATATATATATATATATATATATATATATATATATATATATATATATATATATATATATATATATATATATATATATATATATATATATATATATATACAATCCTCCGGGTTTTGGAGGTTTTTGTCGGCCCCTGAGTTTTTGTTATTTTACCTCTAAACTATTTTGAACAAACTGGTTATCTAAATATTTTGGTCGAATGCATCTAGGGAAAAAAGGGCCTAAAAGGGGGGACTAGTTGAACTTTAATCACTCTTGATTCGTAGAAAGGGCTCTAAAAAATTCCGATTTACAATTAAATAAGCCCCCTTCGATGTTTATATGACCATCTCTTCCTTAAAAGCCTTATATGCCCCGGGGCATAGCTTACAACACTTGCCCCCAGGTTCTGGGGGGCTGTTTCATCCCTGGAGTTTTGTTATATGATCTTTGGTCTCTTTTGAACCAAATAGCTATATAAAAAGTTCGATCAGACGCATTTAGGGAAAAGAGGCTGGAGGCTGGTTGCAATCGGATCACTTTTGACTATCAAAAAGCGAACTAGAACTTTCAATTTCTGATCATTTAAGTCCCCTCCGAGGATTATACGACCCCTTCTTCCATAATGAATTTTATGTTATTGAAATTTATACGACCAGCTATTACATAAGAACCTTATATGCCCCCGGGGCATAACCTAAAACACTTTATCCCTGATCTTTGGGGGCTTGTATCTACCCCGGAGTATTTATTATCTGCTGTTTGAACTATTTTTAACAAAATATCTCATTATTTTTATCGGATGGGTTTGGGGAAAAGGGGAGTGGGGGGGGCTAGTTGCCTTCCGATCTGCTTTGACTCTTAAAAAGTGAACTAGAACTTTCCATTTCCAATCAAATGAGCCTTCTCTGAAGTTTATAAGACCATCCATTCCATAAGAACAATTTATCCCTTCAAGGAATAACTTACAACGTCTGCCCTTGGACCCTGTAAGTAGTAAGGCAATGCACAGTCCGACGAGTGATTGCGTAATATGACTTACCACGGGGCAGTCACCTATGGATCCGACGAGTGATTGCGTAATAAGACTTACCAGGGTTAGTCACCAATTACTACGAACGGTACATGCCTTACCAGACGGGTTTCTAAGCTAACACCCATTTTTTTTTGGGTCAATCGGAGAGAGAGCGGTGGTTACTCCATATACAGTAACTTGATTAGTAGGTTTTTTTAAAAGCTTGGCAATGTATAATGTACTCAAGCATGTTTTGAGAGTTTGATTACATGCCTTACCAGACGTGTTTCTAAGGTGACACCCATTTTTTGGGGTCAAACAGAGAGAGAGCGGTGGTTAGTCTATATACTGTAACTTGATTAGTAGGTTTTTTTTTTAAACTTGGCAACGTATAATGTACTCAAGCAAAAACCCTATAAAATGTTCATACACTACATTCTAATATTTGACATTTTTGCAAAAAGGGATAAGGAATTCGCAAATTGGACTCTATGAACGATATTAATTAATGTTTTGAATAATAGGAGTGTGAATGATTCTAATTAGTGATTGGATTGTATGACGGTGGAGAAAAAAAAGGATTAAACTGATTAACAGTTAAGGTAACCCCGAAGGGGCTGTTAACTCAGGTAATTTGTTACTTGACCTAGCTTTACCTCTCCGATGTGGTCTGTATAATACACAAGTAACGTTTGAAAAGTATTGTCAATTTAAAATAGGATCTAACGTTCCCTTCGTTCCCCCAGTTCTGAGGGGAAGGGGAGGGTAGGAGAGGGGGAGGGGGAGTGAATTTTGGAGGTAACACATTCTAAATGAGAAATCGTAAAATACCCGAGACAATGAACAAGTCCCAATATGGCAAGTATTTAGTTAATATAATGCTTGAAAGAGAAATTAAGTTTTGAGGGGGGTGTAAAAATGGTACTTATTTAATATCCCGGTAAACATACGACTAGAAATGCTTCAGGAGAAATAGACTATTGCTTCTCTCTAAACTAATCAATATTCCTTGACAAATATTTTTTTATTTTTATTGTATTGCTATTATTCAAAACATTGCATTGTCTATGCCACATCAAACTAGCGAATAATTATCGTGGCTTTTTAGGTTTTCAATTTTTTTTTCATTTTAATTAATAACATAAAAAAATTTTTATTTTTTGTAGGTGCTTATCTCGTTAGGTACTACGGGCTCTGACGTGAGGGGGGTGGGGGCACGAATTAACTAACAATAAATCTAGGAAGAGCGAAAGTAAGTTCTGAGTGAGGGGTAAAAATGATACTTATTTAATACCCCTGGTAAATATCTGACTTGAAATGCTTCAGGAGAAATAGATTATTGCTTCTTTCTGAACTGTATGGGGAGTGGGTGGGGGCAAGTATTTAGTGAAAATAATGCTAAAAAGGGGGAAATTAAGTTTTGAGGGGGTGTAAAAATGGTACTTATTTAATATCCTGGTAAACATACGACTAGAAATGCTTCAGGAGAAATAGACTATTGCTTCTTTCTGAACTAATCAATATTCCTTGACAAATATTTTTTTCATTTTTACTATAGTGCTATTATTCAAAACACTGCATTGCCTATGACACATCAAACTAGCGAATATTTATCGTGGCTTTTTAGATGTTATTTTTTTTCAGTTTAATTAATAAAATAAAAAAAAGTTAAAATTTAGAATTGGCTAGGTTCTATTTTGACTACTTTATATGAAGTGAGGGGGGTGGGGCAAGTATTTAGTTAAAATAATGCTAGGAGGGGGAAATTAAGTTTTGAGGGAGGTGTAAAAATGCTACTTATTTAATACCTCGGTAAACATTTGACTTGAAATGCTTCAGGAGAAATAGACTATTGCTTCTTTCTTTACTGTCTGGGGAGTGGGTGGGGGAAATTATTTAGTGAAAATAATGCTAAAAAGGGGAAAAATTAAGTTTTGAGGGGGTTGTAAAAAATGGTACTTATTTAATATCCCGGTAAACATACGACTAGAAAAGCTTCAGGAGAAATAGACTATGGCTTCTTTCTGAACTAATCGCAATTCCTTGACAAATATTTTTTATTTTTACTTTATTGCTATTAGTCTTCACGATTACATGAATATACAGTGTATTTTCACGACTACAAGCCTGAGGCATGAATATACTGTCTGGTTTGACGATTACATTGCAAAAAGTGAGCAATCCTTTTATATTATATACCTATAGAGTGAACAAACACGTTTTGAGAGTATAATTGAGATTATATGACGCAGCCAGATGGGTTTTTGAAGCACTTTCATCATAACATGTTTTTTTTGTTTTTTTTTTGGCAATTTACATTTTTTTCTGATAACAAGTAGCATTCATTGCGATCGTAGCTCTATGTTGGCTCGTTTTATATACTTCAGCTTGTCTATTCATTTGTGTTAAATAAAAATCTTGAATCTGGAAAATGAAAAAATAAGTATTTAAACAAAATGTACGATGCTGCTAATTAAAGAATAGTAGGCTACACACAGAATTGATTGATTGACATATGCTGTTAAATCACTTTACGTAAAAAGCTAACTATATTTGCAAAAAGGGATAAGGGATTCGTGAATTGGACTGTACGAACGATCTTATTTGAATAATAGTGAAAAAACAGAGCTAGCTTAGGTTTGAGTTGCACGGGGGTTGAGTTGCATGAGGGTTCAGTTAAAGAGGGATCACTTGCACAAGGGTTCAGATGCTTGGGGGTTCAGTTGCTTGGGGTTCTGTTTCACGGGTATTCAGTTACAATGGAACCCACACAAAAACAATGGGGCACACACTAAAGCCAAATTAGGCCAGTGGCCTATGAGAAATCGTAAAATACCCGAGACAATGAACAAGTCCCGATATTGCAAGTATTTAGTTAATATAATGCTTGGAAGAGAAATTAAGTTTTGAGGGGGGGTGTAAAAATGGTACCACGAACGATCTTATTTGAATAATAGTGAAAAAACAGAGCTAGCTTAGGTTGGAGTTGCAAGGGGGTTGAGTTGCACGAGGGTTCAGTTAAAGAGGGCTCACTTGAACAAGGGTTCAGATGCATGGGGGTTCAGTTGCTTGGGGTTCTGTTACACGGGGATTCAGTTACAATGGAACCCACACAAAAACAATGGGGCACACACTAAAGCCAAATTAGGCCAGTGGCCTATGAGAAATCTTAAAATACCCGAGACAATGAACAAGTGCCAATATTGCAAGTATTTAGTTAATATAATGCTTGGAAGAGAAATTAAGTTTTGAGGGGGGTGTAAAAATGGTACTTATTTAATATCCCGGTAAAAATACGACTAGAAATGCTTCAGGAGAAATAGACTATTGATTCTTTCTGAACTAATCAATATTCATTGACAAATATTTTTTTATTTTTACTGTATTGCTATTATTCAAAACATTGCATTGTCTATGCCACATCAAACTAGCGAATAATTATCGTGGCTTTTTAGGTTTTCAATTTTTTTTTTCAGTGTAATAAATAAAATAAAAAATGATTATATTTAGATTTGGCTAAGATATCTTTTGACTACTTTATAGGTAGTGAGGGGGGTGGGGGAAAGTATTCAGTTAAAATAAAGCTAGGAAGGGGTAAATTAAGTTTTGAGGGAGGTGTAAAAATGCTACTTATTTAATACCCCGTTAAACATTTGACTTGAAATTCTTCAAGAGAAATAGACTATTGCTTCTTTCTGCACTGTCTGGGGAGTGGGTGGGGGCAAGTATTTTGTGAAAATAATGCTAAAAAGGGGGAAAATAGAAGCTGTTTCCAAAAGATTTAGGATTCATTAACATTTTTCAACTTATTGTTTTTTTTTGTACATATCTTAAAATGTCAAAATATGCTTATGGTTCTAACAATTGTGCTCTATGATTGGTCAGAGACACGATGTGGCTTTCCCACTGGAGATTTTATGACTCCTCCCCACAATGAATTCTGATGGTTTTAGGACTCATCTCACTACCCATAACTCCATTCAACCTTGAGCGAAGGTATAAAAGTTTGATGAAGTATTTCTCTACTTAACAACTACATTAATAGCCTCCAAGATGATAGGACTGTGTGACACAGAATTTATCGGATTAAAAAAATCATCTTGTGGTGTTATATTTGAATGTGCTTTTTTATTATTGTCTATGGATGTCGAAGAAATTGACTGTTATCATTGGATAGTGAACTATAATCTGTTTGAGTATGATAAAAGCTTGTGGAGTACTACATTACGTTATATAAACAGACTAGGATTCTATGATAGAGTGATTATACCACTTAATAATACTGGTCAGGAACTGAGAAATGTTCAGGAGGAAGTCAGTGAAATTTGCAGCTTTTTCGGGGTTGAAGCACTCTACGTAAAGGGTAATGTACCTACAGATAAAGTTTTATTTCAAAAGTGTAACCCTAGGATTCCACTTTTCAATCTAGAAGAGTTTAAGTGTACTAAATTTGAAGGGGGTTATCACCGTCCTGAAGACGAGGTTAGGTTCTTCGTGCAGTGGATACCTAAGGACATACCTGATATAAAATATAAATAAAAAAAAAAAAAGTGCTCTTTTTAAGAGTCAAAGTGATGGGAGGGCCGCTACCCCCCCCCCCCTCACTACACGCACAAGTCATATTAGCCCAAAATCCATCTAACGGAAATTTTGAGATAGTCAATTTTATTCAAAATAGTCTAAATATCATATAACAAGGCTTTTTGGATCGAAAGAAACCGCAGAGATTAGGGGCAAGGGTTGTCAGCTATGCACATGGGGTATTTATGGTTTTTATGGAAAGGATGGTTGTTTAACTTTAGAAGAGGCTCATTTGGTTGAAAATTGGAAGTTCTAGTTCCTTTTTAAGCGTCAAAAGTGATAACGGCATTTAGCCCTATTTTAAAAATAGTTCAAAGAGCATAGAATAATGTCTCTAAAGATGACACAACCCCCAGCGCCCTGGAGATAGGGTTGTAGGTTATTTATGAGGGCATATACGGTTTTTATTGAATGGGCGGTTTTACTGTTTTACTGTAAGCAATTTCGACAGCTGGCAGTCAATATCAGTGACTTCTCAGTACTGGTGCATTATATCTCACCCACTACTATTTTATAAAAAAAAAAAAAAAAAAAAAAAAAAAAAAAATTTTGAAATTTTGTCATAATTTCTTGAACGAAATGTCTTTTTGTTTATCCAACTGGTTAATTCAAGAAAGAATTTGCTACTTACTTACAATTTTTTCATAATTTACTTAATTAAATTTATGCATTGTTTATCCAAGAGTTGAATTCAGGAAAGAGTTTGTTACTTTATTACAATTTTTTCGTAATTTATTAAATGTAAATTCAGCATTATTTATACAGGAGGTAAATTCAAGAAAGAGTTTTTTACTTACTTATAATTTTGTCATAATTTCTTGAATGAAATGTCTTTTTTATTGATCCAGGACGCGAATTCAAGAAAGAATTTGCTACTTACTTACAATTTTTGATAATTTCTTAAATGAAATTTCTGCATTGTGTATCCATGAGGTAACTTCAAGAAAGAGTTTTTTACTTACTTAGAATTTTGTCATAATTTCTTGAATGAAATGTCTTTTTTATTTATCCAGGAGGCGAATTCAAGAAAGAATTTGCTACTTACTTACAATTTTTGGTAATTTCTTAAATGAAATTTCTGCATTGTGCATACAAGGGGTGACTTCAAGTATGAGTGTGTTACCTATTTACAATTCCTTCATAATTTCTTGAATGAAATTTCAGTATTGTGTATCCAATAGGTGAAAACAATAAAGACTTTATTACTTACTTGCGATTTTATTATGATTTCTTGAATTAAATATCTGTATTGTGTCCAGGAAGCAAATTCAAGAAAGCCATTGTTACTTACTTACAATTTATTCATAATTTAAAGAAATGAATAAAACTATTCTAAGGAATAAAGACGGTTTAGGCTTAAAGATATTTATTGCTTAAACGTATTAACAGATTTTTATTGGAGAAAAAAAAACAAAAAAAACACATATTTACATAAAAATGGTACTTAGAGTTCACACTTAAACATCCAGAAACGATGATCCCATGATATAGAATAGTTTTTTTTTACCATGTCTTATGGATTTATCACGATCAGGTATGTCCTTAGGTATCCACTGCGCGAATAACCTAACCTCGTCTTCAGGACGGTGATAACCCCCTTCAAATTTAGGACACTTAAACTCTTCTAGATTGAAAAGTGGAATCCTAGGGACACACTTTTGAATTAAAACTTTATCTGTAGGTACATTACCCTTTACGTAGAGTGCTTCAACCCCGATAAAGCTGCAAATAATGAGTTTGTTACTTACTTGGAATTTTGTCATAATTTCTTGAACGAAATGTCTTTTTGTTTATCCAGCAGGTGAATTCAAGAAAGAATTTTCTATTTACTTACAATTTTTTCATAATTTCTTTAATGAAATTTATGCATTGTGTATCCACAAAGTGACTTCAGGAAAGAGTTTGTTACTTGCTTACAATTTTTTCATAATTTCTTATATGAAATTTCTGCATTATGGATCCTTGAGGTAACTTCTAGAAAGAGTTTGTTACTTACTTAGAATTTTGTCATAATTTCTTGAATGAAATGTCTTTTTTATTGATCCAGGAGGCGAATTCAAGAAAGAATTTGCTACTTACTTACAATTTTTGATAATTTCTTAAATAAATAAAGTTGAAAAATGTTAATGAATCCTAAATCTTTTGGAAACAGCTTCTATTTTCCCCCTTTTTAGCATTATTTTCACAAAAAACTTGACCCCACCCACTCCCCAGACAGTTCAGAAAGAAGCAATAGTCTATTTCTCCTGAAGCATTTCAAGTCAAATGTTTACCGGGGTATTAAATAAGTAGCATTTTTACACCTCCCTCAAAACTTAATTTACCCCTTCCTAGCTTTATTTTCACTGACTCCTTGCCACCACCCCCCTCCCGTCCGAGAAAGTAGTCAAAAGAGAGCGTAGCCAAATCTAAAATTCATAAATTTTTATGTTATTAATTACACTGAAAAAAAAATTGAACACCTAAAAAGCCACGATAATTATTCGCTAGTTTGATGTGGCATAGACAATGCAATGTTTTGAATAATAGCAATACAGTAAAAATAAAAAAATATTTGTCAATGAATATTGATTAGTTCAGAAAGAAGCAATAGTCTATTTCTCCTGAAGCATTTCTAGTCGTATGTTTACCGAGATATTAAATAAGTACCATTTTTACACCCCCCTCAAAACTTAAGTTATCTTCCAAGCATTATATTAACTAAATACTTGCAATATCGGGACTTGTTCATTGTCTCGGGTATTTTACGATTTCTCATAGGCCACTGGCCTAATTTGGCTTTAGTGTGTGCCCCATTGTTTTTGTGTGGGTTCCAATGTAACTGAATCCCCGTGTAACAGAACCCCAAGCAACTGAACCCCCATGCATCTGAACCCTTGTGCAAGTGAGCCCTCTTTAACTGAACCCTCATGCAACTCAACCCCCGTGCAACTCCAACCTAAGCTAGCTCTGTTTTTTCACTATTATTCAAATAAGATCGTTCGTGGTACCATTTTTACACCCCCCCTCAAAACTTAATTTCTCTTCCAAGCATTATATTAACTAAATACTTGCAATATCGGGACTTGTTCATTGTCTCGGGTATTTTACGATTTCTCATAGGCCACTGGCCTAATTTGGCTTTAGTGTGTGCCCCATTGTTTTTGTGTGGGTTCCATTGTAACTGAATCCCCGTGTAACAGAACCCCAAGCAACTGAACCCCCATGCATCTGAACCCTTGTGCAAGTGAGCCCTCTTTAACTGAACCCTCATGCAACTCAACCCCCATGCAACTCCAACCTAACCTAGCTCCTGTTTTTTCCCTATTATTCAAATAAAATCGTTCGTACGGTCCAATTCGCGAATCCCTTATCCCTTTTTGCAAATATAGTTAGCTTTTTACGTAAAGTGATTTAACAGCATATGTCAATCAAACAATTACGAGTGTAGCCTACTATTATTTAATTAGCAGCATCGTACATTTTGTTTAAATGCTTATTTTTTCATTTTCCAGATTCCAGATTTTTATTTAACACAAATGAATAGACAAGCTGAAGTATATAAAACGAGCCAACATAGAGCTACGATCGCAATGAATGGTACTTTTTATCAGAAAAAAATGTCAATTGCCAAAAAAAAACAAAAAAAAACATGTTATGATGAAAGTGCTTCAAAAACCCATCTGGTTGCGTCATATAATCTCAATTATACTCTCAAAACGTGTTTGTTCACTCTATAGGTATATAATATAAAAGGATTACTCACTTTTTGCAATGTAATCGTCAAACCAGACTGTATATTCATGCTTCAGGCTTGTAGTCGTGAAAATACACTGTATATTCATGTAATCGTGAAGACTAATAGCAATAAAGTAAAAATAAAAAAATATTTGTCAAGGAATTGCGATTAGTTCAGAACGAAGCAATAGTCTATTTCTCCTCAAGCATTTCTAGTCGTATGTTTACCGGGATATTAAATAAGTACCATTTTTACAGCGCCCTCAAAACTTAATTTCCTGCTTTTTAGCATTATTTTCACTAAATACTTGCACCCACCCACGCCCCAGACAGTTCAGAAAGAAGCAATAGTCTATTTCTCCTGAAGCATTTCAAGTCAAATGTTTACCGGGTTATTGAATAAGTAGCATTTTTACTCCTCCCTCAAAACTTAATTTCCCCCTTGTTAGCTTTATTTTAACTTAATCCTGGCCCCCACCCCCCTCACTTCATATAAAGTAGTCAAAATAGAGCTTAGCCAAATCCAAATTTCATCATTTTTTTTATGTTATTAATTACACTGAAAAAAAATTGAACACCTAAGAAGCCACGATAATTATTCGCTAGTTTGATGTGGCATAGACAATGCAATGTTTTGAATAATAGCAATACAGTAAAAATAAAAAAAAATATTTGTCAAGGAATATTGATTAGTTCAGAAAGAAGCAATAGTCTATTTCTCCTGAAGCATTTCTAGTCGTATGTTTACCGGGATATTAAATAAGTACCATTTTTACGCCGCCCTCAAAACTTAATTTCCCCCTTTTTAGCATTATTTTCACTAAATACTTGCCCCCACCCACTCCCCAGACAGTTCAGAAAGAAGCAATAGTATATTTCTCCTGAAGTATTTCAAGTCAAATGTTTACAAGGTTATTAAATAAGTAGCATTTTTACACCTCCCTCACAACTTAATTTCCCCCTTCCTAGCTTTATTTTAACTGAATACTTGCCCCCATCCCCCTCACTTCATATTAAGTAGTCAAAATAGAGCTTAGCCAAATCTAAATTTCATCATTTTTTTATTTTATTAATTACACTGAAAAAAAAAATTTAACAACTATAAAGCCACGATAATTATTAGCTATTAGTATGTGGGATAGACAATGCAATGTTTTGAATAATAGAAGTAGAGTAAAAATAAAAAAATATTTGTCAAGAACTATTGATTAGTTCAGAAAGAAGCAATAGTCTATTTCTCCTGAAGCATTTCTAGTCTTATGTTTACCGGGATATTAAATAAGTACCATTTTTACGCCCCTCTCAAAGCTTAATTTCTCTTCCAAGCATTATATTAACTAAATACTTGCCATATTGGGACTTGTTCATTGTCTCGGGTATTTTACGATTTCTCATTTAGAATGTGTTACCTCCAATATTGACTCCCCCTCCCCCTCTGCTACCCTCTCCTGCCCCTCAGAAATGGGGGAACGAAGGGAACGTTCGATCCTATTTTAAATTGACAATACTTTTCAAACGTTACTTGTGTATTATACAGACCACATCGGAGAGGTAAAGCTAGGTCAAGCAACATATTACCTGAGTTATCAACCCCTTCGGAGTTACCTTGACCGTTAATCAGTTTAATCCTTTTTTTTTTTTTACCTTCATACAATCCAATCCCTAATTAGAATCATTCACACTCCTATTATTCAAAACATTAATTAATATCGTTCATAGAGTCCAATTTGTGAATTTCTTATACCTTTTTGCAAAAATGTCAAAAATTGGAATGTAGTGTATGAACATTTTGTAGGGTTTTCGTTTGAGTACATTATACGTTGCCAAGTTTAAAAAAAAAACCTACTAATCAAGTTACTGTATATGGAGTAACCGCCGCTCTCTCTCCGATTGACCCACAAAAAATGAGTGTTACCTTAGAAAACCGTCTGGTAAGGCATGTAATCAAACTCTCAAAACATGCTTGAGTACATTATACATTGCCAAGTTTTTAAAAAAACCTACTAATCAAGTTACTGTATATGGAGTAACCACCGCTCTCTCTCCGATTGACCCCAAAAAAAAATGGGTGTTACCTTAGAAACCCGTCTGGTAAGGCATGTACCGTTCGTAGTAATAGGTGACTGACCCTGGTAAGTCATATTACGCAATCACTCGTCGGATCCATAGGTGACTGCCCCGTGGTAAGTCATATTACGCAATCACTCGTCGGACTGTGCATTGCCTTACTACTCCTGTATCGAAACCTGAGTTTTAGTATTTGATCTTTGAACTATTTTTAGCAAAATGGCTATCACCAAGTTTTTATCGGATGCATTTGGGGAAAAAAAGGCCGTGGGAGGGTAGGCTAATTGCCCTCCAATCTCTTTTGACTGTTAAGAAGTGAACTTGAAATTTCAATTTCGAAAGACGAGCACCCCTTTCATAAGAACCATATATGCCTCCAGGCATAGCTTACAACGTCTGTGCCTGGGTTTTGAAGGGTTGTGTTGACACCAGAATTTTTGTTATCTTATCTTTGAACTATTTTTAATAAAAAGACTTTCTCAAAATTTTTATCGGATACATTTGGGAAAAAAGTGCATGGGGACTAGTTACCCTCCGATCACTTTTGACTCTTAAAAGGGGCACTACTACTTCCTATTTCCAATCGAATGAGCCCCCCCCCCTAATTTCTTAGGAACATCAATTTCATATGTGCCTCTAGAAAAAAAAAAAATGATAAAACATTGGAGCAGTTTGACCTTTACTATAGGCAACACTATAACGTTGCCTCTGATACCAGATAAATATATTAAAGTGATTAGTGCTATGTGCGAGAAGAATATTGCTGCAGTGAAGGCAGGAAATGAAGTCAGTAACTGGTGTATTGAATTTAGAATTAAGCAGGGTTGCGTTGTATCTCTATTCATACGGGCCATTTCGATGCACTTTGTCATATGGAACACAGCAAAAGCTATGGGAATGGAATCGAATGGGAATAAAAAAAAAACTCTCCGATGCCTAGGATATAACGGCGATTTGGATGTCCTAGATAAACAAAAATACAGGCAAAATCAATGGATTTTTGGGTGGCTTTAAGAGTTCAGGGTAGAGGAATAGGTTTGAAAATGAATGTTAAGAATACCAAGTCGAAGAGAATAGAAATAAATGAAGGTGAAAAGGCTGTACTGGGTAATGAGAAGATCTATTAAGTGGATACCTTCACTTAGCTGTGTAGCATTATTATCAAAGATGCTGGGTACAGTGAGTATGTACAAAGTAGAATAGCTAAGGCCCAGAGTATTTTTCAAAGCTTAAAAAAGTTTGAAAGAATAGGAAGATAAGTCTACGAACCAAGATTATAATATTGGAAGCTACGGTGATGACAGTGGTTAAGCATTATTCTGAAACATGGGCATTTCGGAAGACGGGTAGGGGTGTTTGTTAGATAGTTTCCAGAGAAACTTTCTACGGATACTTTTAAATACCTGTTTGAATGACCGTCTATCAAACAACAAGCTATACGAAAAGTGTAGTTCTGTCCCATTCTCTTGGGCTATGATCAGAGGAAGGTTGAGATGATTAGAACACTTTTTGCGGATGAACAATGACAGATTGCCAAAGATCATTCTTCGGGCCTAACCAAAAGAAGGACGTTCCCCAAATGGGGCTGGATGGGTCGTAAGGAAGAATGTAAAGGCAATTGGAACTTCTTGGAAGAATAAAAATAGAAGGCTTTGGATCTATCGAAATGAAAGAAGAGCGTGTTGAGCTGTGTTCGCCTCTGGCAGCATGGTGCTGTAGTGAGTAGTTAGTAGCATCATTAACAGTAGTAATAACTGCAATCAAACAAACCCAAAAATGACCGAAAAATAAGGACGATTTTCACCCGGTGAACGAAATAGGAAAAATGCACGTATTCTGGCAAAGACCTCTACTCCGCCGTTTTCAATGCTTGAAGGGGTAAAAAAAAACGATACTACGAATAGGGACGTTATGGTCAAACTTGGAAAATGTGTATGTTTGACCCATTATTAAAAGTTTTCTGGGGCTGGTCACGGTCTTTGCGCCAATCTGGAGATGAGAAAATCCTTCATGCAAAGGTTCGACAGATTCTTAAGAACTAATTATGAAAGGACTGTCAGTATATGAAGGGCAAATTTGGGGCCGCAGAGAATTTAAGATATTGAAAGAGTTTGATTACAAAGTTATTTTTTTTTCGCATATTTTGATTTGACAAAAAAAAACTTGTGCTATCGTATTTATAAAATTCAGCAACACCTTTATATTTTACTGAGAACTCAGCTTGTTTGAGTTTTTTAGATAATTGAAATTGTGTTGGAAAATTTATTGATTTCATGACTGGTAAGAGACTATTAAGAGTTCTATAAATTAATATTTTATTTTATGCAGGCTACTGAAGGCTTTTTTTGCTCCTAATCCTGTTTTGCAGGGATGGTTATGTGCTTTCAGTAAAGCACTAGTTTTTCAGAATTCTATAAAGAAGAGAAAGTATCAAGAGCCAGCTTATTTGAAACAGGCTTTTAAACATATGTGCAAAGCATAAATTTTTGTTCGTTTTAGGTTTTAGTTTCTTTACTTTCGTCAGGAAAACTTTTTTTTAATTATTATTAAATGAAGCTGTAAATTCATATGAAAATTAGGAAGTATTTAAACTTTAATCGTCTATGAGTATTTATAGCTTGTTATTGATTCCAGTTCTGCGCTTCGAGGCAAAAAGAGCTACAGCAGCACGTTACTGAAATTTGATTTGATTGGGCTTTCTTGCTAGTTTTGTTGGCAGCCAAAAAGTTCTTTCGTATATCTTTTTGCATAATGTTAATTACCACCAACTTGACACGTCCAATCCTGAAAAAGAAAAGAAAAGTAAAAAAAAAAGGTGGAATCTTTCCTCTTTATGTGAAATACGGTAGAGAATTCCCAATACAAACTACTTTTCGGGGGAACTTCCAACCAGTGGCTTTAATTTACGTAAATTAGGGAGGAAGGGTAATAACATTATTTTCGAAATTTAAGGGAGGGGGCATATTCGTTCTGGTGCCATTGATGGCACCAGTATCCATACCCTAGTGTTATCAATGTCAGTCTTGATGCTATTGGTGTAAGCGACGTGGCCCAAGGTATCACACGAACTCCCCTGTGACGAAGTTCTGCCCTCGCCGGTATTTGTACTATAGAGTTACCACAGCCATGACTGGGATTGCTAATACAGGCGTACTACCTTTAGGTATTAAGTGCCATAATACTTGGCCCACGGTGCCACGGCCCATGCCACCAATAATTTATATGTAAACACCTCTTTGGAAGGGAACGGGCCCTCCAGCATTTAATAAAATAACGGTAAACTCCAAATACCCTCTTCTCAATCCTACGAGGGCTCCTTGAAAATAATCAATAACAATCGTAGAAAATATAGCTCATTCGAAACGTGTCAAACCCAACTCTCTATCAAAGCGTTCGTGGTAACGAACTGTAAATAAGGAGCAACTCGGCTCAGAAGTGACCAAAACTCTATCAAAAACTAGGAGGCTTAGAAAACTCTCCTGATTTTTGAAAAAGGGGAGAAACGCCCCCTAGAAGTCAATAAATATTAATGAAAATCACACCATCAGATTCAACGTATCAGAGAACCCAACTGTGGAAGTTCAAGTTCACATTTAAAAAAATGTGAAGTTTTGCATTTTTGCCAGAAGAAAGATCCTCGAAGCGTATTTATTTATTTGTTTGTTGTTTGTTTTTGTTTTTCAAAGGTGATTTTATCGAACTAATGGTCCTAGAAGATCAGGAGAGGGTGCATTCGAATAGAAATTAAGAGCTCTAGTGCCCTGTTTAAGTGACTAAGAAATTAGAGGTCAACTAGCCCCCCCCCACGCCTCTCTTTTCCCCAAAGGCGTCCGATCAAAATTTTGAGATAGTCATTTCGTTCAGCATAGTTGAAAGATCTAATAACAATACTTTCAGGGATAAAATGACCCCCCCACCCCACAGCTCCTGGGGAAAGACCTGTAAGTTATTAAATTTCTCCATTGTTTGCGTATAGTATTTGCTATTGGGAAGTATATGGAGATTTTTTATGGGAGGGGAGATTTGTACTTGGGGTGGGTTTCCACCCCAAGTACCCCCAGTACACCCGGGGTTATACTCTCCAGGGGGGATTTTATATTGGGGAGATTTGACAGAATTCCTATACGAAGTTCTTTTTGTTTGTCTTACTTTCTCTTTGCCAGCTCAATTTCGCATAAGGAAATGTTCTAGGGGAAATTTTCTGTGGGGTTGGATTTCAAGAAAAAAAATTCCACGGAAGAGGGTTTCCGGAATGATATAAAAAAACATTGAAATTAAAGTTTCTTCGAACTGAAAGTATGCTCAAGGAAATTTTTCAGGCTGAATTGTCCGCAAGAAATTTTACGGAGGGGGGATTTTCAGGAAGGATGGAATTGACTGGAGGAAATTTCACGCAAGGACGGGGGGATTTTACGTGGGAAGAACCTTCTACAAAGGATTTTTCCGTGAGGGACCGAGATATTTCATAGAGGATGAGCCAGATTTATCTGGATTATTTAAAAAACAATCAGAAATTAAATTAAAACAAAAGTTTTTCAACTAAAAATAAGGAGCAACATCAAACTCAAAACGAACAGAAATTACCCTGTGTATGAAGAGGTTTCCACCCTCCTCAATACTTTGCTCTTTACTCTAAAGTTTGACTGTTTGTCCCATTTTTTAAGAACGACTACTGAAACACAAAGGCCATTTAATTAAAATAGGAAGCTTTTCTAAAAGTGCTGAAAACTTAGCGTAAAGAGCAAGGTATTGAAGAGGGGGCAACTCCTTCATGTCCAGAATAATTCCTGTTTGTTTTGAGTTTAATTTTACTTCTTACTTTCAGTTTAAAAAGATTTTTGTGTGTTTTTTTTAAGTAACTCTAAAGACAAACTAAGTATACACAAAAAAAAGTAAGGTTCCCAAAAAGTAAAAAAAAGTAACAAAAAGTAAAGTATACAAAAAGTATACAGAAGTATACAAAAGTATACAAGAAGCATACAAAAACTAAAGTAAGGTTATTTGCAGCCAATCAAAGAAATGAAACCCCAAAATTGAATTTACAGTGTCCATAAATTAAGAATCAATGGCCATGATTCAGTTAGCCCTTGTTATAACTCCCACAGAATCATAAAACAAAGGCAATAAATTCCTCTTGCGAAATTAGTATAATTCATCTGCCATTGAAAATAGGCCCACCTCTACGAGAGTTCAAAGTGCAAATAAAAATTATATTATAGGTAAATCTACATCTAAAGGAAACGGGACATTTGTCCGATAATAAAAGGCAGGGGCACCATCAGTGCAATTTTTGGACATTTTTTATGAAAATGCCAAAAAAAAAGCCATTTTCAATGAAAATAACAATGTTTTTTTTAAACGAAGCTTCTTTTTCAAAGGCAACTTTAAAAAAAATTAAAGCCCCCTTGATCCCTCCCTCCAAAGACACTACTGCTTCCAACCATAACAGAAGTCACATATTTAGCATCCGTGTGAATACCATATATATTTTACTTAAAACCCTTAGTTTCTAAGTTTTAGCAGAACATGTGGTACAGGTTCCCTTATAATAGAGGTGCACCCATCTGACTCCCTGACAAGGGTATATTTCCAAATTTGTCACTCACTTCTGTATTTTACCAGCTTCAAGTCCCTTTATTATATTTCATCTTTTGTTATCCGCCCTAAGGAGAATTCTTATCTAATGATGCACCACAGCCATTATTCATAAATCATGGTGCAAAATGACATTTTATATATACAAGAACAATATCTTCAGGCGCTTGCCCATATCCTTTTCCCTGATGTCTTGTTTACTACCGTAACGAAGATCCTTCTCAGAATGTTCTGGGATCCCCTCCGTGCTCAGTGGGAAATGATCTAAAGGATTTTTCGTATCCCACTTCCTGTATTTTTCTCCGGTGAGTTTCCTTTGATCAATTTTCCGTAAATGAAGATTATCCAAAAATAAAAAGACAGAAGGTAAATGTTGGAGTAAAAATATTTTTATCCGTAATGCAAAGATGCAGCCACGTGCGCAGGACTTTTTCTCAGGGGGATATGAGGATAATAAAAACAACAATATTTATAGGGTAATTAGAATAAAAGGGCCAGGGATTCAACAAAACTCCCGAATTTTGAGGAGCCTGAGCCTCGAACCCGCCTCCTTTCTGCATACCTCCTTGAAAGGACACATAACAAAGGGATATGTTGTTTTTCCCTCAAGGTAAAATATGCTTCATAGTTGTTTTCTAAGAGAGTTACTTGTGAATCTTATTAAATGTAGCCTACAAAGGAGTGTGAGTGGGACAAGATGGTGTGACCATCTTGGTCAAAGCGAAAATGAGCTAAAACAAATTGTTTCAAAAGAAGAATTTTTGAAAACAATGAGCTTATTTGAAGAATTTAACGTGCAACTACGCTAAAAAGAGACATTCAAATTTGGCAAAGCTACTTCACAGGCAGAAAGCGTGAACTGGGTTGCGATGTTAAGTCATATTGAATCAAACCCATTTCGAACCAAGGCTAATGAGCTGGAATAAGTGGTTGTATTATCATGCATAATAATTGGGTTGCCAGTCCCTTTCAGTTTCAAACTCGAGTGGCTATCACAGTCCTGGAAAAATACCTGATCAGTCATTTGTCAGATTCAAGTTTAGTGTCTTGGGCATTGGTTGATTGGAGAAGAGGTGGGCGCTGTCTTGACACGAAGTTTTGAAGGCGAATTATGTCAGTAAAAAGTATAGAGCAGTAAGTTGGAACAAGGAAATATTTCAGTTTCTTTCCGGAAAAACTTACAAAGGGCTAAAAGGAGTAGAATACAAATATTGATGAAAAACTAAGAATAAAAACAAAAAAACACTTCTATCTAAAATCTACCTTGAAAAAATTCTACCCACCCAGAAATTGTTTTTAATCGCTTTAATTTAATTTATTTTGTTTTGAGGATCAAGGATCCAATATTCAGAAAATCAGATACCTGTTTACATGTACGATATACATCACAAATCAGTAGTGTCATGGGCATTGGTTGATTGGAGGATAGGTGGGCGCGGTCTTGACACGAACTTTTGAAGGCGAATTATGTCAGTAAAAAGTGTAGAGCAGTAAGTTGGAACAAGGAAATATTTCAGTTTCTTTCCGGAAAAACTTACAAAGGGCTAAAAGGAGTAGAATACAAATAATGAAGAAAAACTAAAAACAAAAATGAATCTCCAAATCTGCCTTGAAAAAATTTGACTGATTTTAACACTAGAAACAAGCCTAAGGCAATGATTATATACTGAATGGCTATCGGAGGACGACTTTTATATCATGGAAGCCTCAAGTTTTATTTTTAGTAATTCAAGTTTTAATTTTTCTGGGTAGCGGGGAGAACAAACTGCCCTTATTTTACAGCGGCTTAGAAAAATTTGTTTCAAAGGTATTTCTAATGTTTCATTTCATTATAATGCACAAAAAAGGGAATACACATACGCGGTAAATCATTTCACGGATGGCAAAACATTTTAAGGGGTACAAACTTGGGCTACACAAAAAAAACAGAGTACAAATTATGCAAACAATTTGGGTGAATAGTATGAATCTGTGAAATTTTTTATTTTTGGGGGGGAGACTAATAAAAAGGACAATATTTACATGATAATTTGAATAAAAGTGTCAGGGATTTAGCAAAACTCGCGTAGGAATATTTAAGATTTTTTGAAAAAGTTGGGGCTCAGGCGGAGTAGCCCCCTCTTCTCCAATGCACCTGTAAGGGGAATAGGATTAGGTAAACATGAGTCCTGAACCTTGAGTTGTAGGAAGAGTAAGATTCTTAACCCTATTTCTCTTTAGTGTTGGATCCTCAAAATAAACTAAATTAAAAACGAAAATTTTTTGAACTCAAAAATAATTTGTTTGGACACAATTAGAATACCACATGACAGAAAATTCCTTAACACAATATTGGGCATTTTTTCAAGAACAGAAGTATTTAAATTTCTAGTACAGTAAATTTAACTTGCAGAATCATGCAATCTAAATCTCATCTCGGAACACATTTTTGAATCGGAGTGCTGCTACTACTACAACTAACAACTCACCGCAACAGCAAGCCACCTGAGGCCAACACAGCTACGCATGCTCCCCCTCCTTCCCAATTTATTCAAAGCCTTCCTCTTTAAACCCTACCAGGACGATCCAATTTCCCTTAAATGAAAAATCCCATTTCCACTTGGATCGGAGTAGCTTGGGTTATTTCTGCACAGTATATTATTTTTCAAGTTACTAACTCTTACCCCCATTTTAGAGTACAAAACTTCCGATTCCGTCATATCGGCCAATTACACTTACCGTAGTATTTCTTTATAACGTACCTAGACAATATTCATGAACCGTTCAGTTAGATTACTGCTTTTTTGTGTTCATCCTTAATTCACCATATCGTTTAAAATGGGGACCATAGAGCGTTTTGAAAGACTTTTTCATTTGTGAATTTATGATTACGGGAAACGCTTATTTGGAGGGTAGTACTTTCTTTTAAGTAAATTAATTAAAAAACAATTTTCTACAAAATACATTTTTTCAAAAAAATGTAAAGAACTCTATATAAGAACATTAAACCAAAAATGAACAAAAATAGAATCAAATAATCTACCAAGCACACAACTACCACAAATCAGTATCAATAAATAAATGAAACCAAAAAAAAACAGAAATTAAAATAAACTACATGAGTCAAACTTAAAACGAGCAGAAACTGATAAGAGCATGGTTCTAACTTCTAGGCTTTCTAAAAGCCAGAATATAATTTGTACTTTACTGAAAAAAAAATCAAATGAATTTACTGAAAAAATCTGCATTGTCTGTTTGATATACATATGCTGATATTTATTCATTAAATCTTAATTAATTTTTGATTTCTTAAAGCTATAAAAGTGAAAACATTTAAAAGAATTTTTTGATAAACTTATTTTGTGAAAAAAGTTTTTAAAATTAATTTCTGTTCGTTTTATATTGACATAGCATTTTTCAGGGAGAAGTCTTTTTCAGACTGAGCCTCCTCTAATGTTAAACACCAATACTTTCCATAAAAACCTTAAATACCCCCTGGGCATAACTTGAAACCTTTGCCATTAATCTCTGGGGTTGGTTTCAAACCCAAAGCCTTGTTATATGATATTTAGACTATTTTGAATAGAATGGCCATCTCAAAATTTTTATTAGATACATTACATATGAAGCTAAGAGAGGAAAGAAAATAATAAATGAGAAATAAAACCAAAAAAGGGTGAGAAAACGAGGATTTTGTCAGCCAGTGGTACCACACAACCCTTGCCCTGAGCGCTGGGAGGGTTTTTTATCCTCAAAAACATAATTTTCATACCTTTCTGATACGCTGAACAAAAGTGCTGTCTCAAAATTTTGATCGCAAGTGTTTGTTGAAATGATGGGCATGGGAGAGGGGGGGGGGTGTATTTGCCCTCTGATCACTTTCGACTATTGAAAAAGGCACTGGTCCTCTCAATTTCCAATCGAGTGAGCCCTTTTGAAGCTTCTACGACAAAACTTTCTATAAGAACCTTATATGCCCCAAGGGCATAACTTAGAACCCTTATTCTGAGGGCAATGGGGGGAGGGTTTTCATCCTCAAATACATATTTTCCAGACCTTTCAACAACGCTGAACAAAATGGACATATCAAAATGTTGATCGGAAATGTTTGGGGAAATGATGGGCATGGGACGGGGGTGATTCCCCCTCCGATTGCTTTCGACTGTTACAAAAGAGAATATACCTCTCAATTTCCAATCCAATGAACCCTTTTTGAAGCTCTTACGACAACGCTTTCTATAAGACCATTATATACCCGCAGGGCATAATATACAATCTTAACCTTGAGGGCTGTGGAGGAGGGGCTGTCATGCTAAAAAACATAATTTCTGGACCCTTCAACTACGTTCAACAAAATAGCTATATCAAAATGTCGATCGGAAGGGTTTGGGGAAATTAAGGCCATTGAGGGGGGCATTCACCATCCGATCGCTTTTGACTATTAATAAGAGCACAGGCCATCTCACTTCCCAATTGAATGAGCCCTTTTTGAGGTTTCTACGACAATGCATTCTTTAAAGACCTCATATGCCCCCAGGGCATAACTTACAACCTTGCATTACTAGCAAAATATTGATCGAAAGGGTTTGGGGAAATGATGGGCGCGGGGGGGGGGGGTGAATTCGTCCTCCGATTGCTTTTGATTATTAATAAGGGTACTCGCCCCCTCAATTCCCAATTGAATGAGCCCTGTTTGAAGTTTTTACGACAACACTGTCTATAAGAACCTTATATGCCCCCAGGGCATAACTTACAGCCTTTGCCCTGGAGGCTGTGGGGGGTTTTTCTTCCTCAAAGACATAATATCTAACACTTCAAACTGCGTTGAACAAAATGGCTATCTCAAAATGTTGATTGAATGTATTTGGGAAAATGGTGGGCAGGAGGGGGAGTTGCCCTGAGTTTTGGGTGGAGGCTGTCATCCTTAAAGACCTAATTTCCAGAACTTTAAACTATATTGATAAAAATATTTATCTCAAAATTTTCATTGGATGTGTTTGGAGAAATGGTGGGCCTGATAGGGGGGTCTGTTGCCGTTCAATCACTTTCGACTATTAAAAAGAGCACTAGGTCTCTCACTTTCAAATTGAATGAGCCCTTTTTTATGTTTCTACAACACCACTTTCTCTAAAAAACCTTATATGCCCCCAGGGCATAATTTACACCCCTTACCCTGAGGGCTGTGGGGGGGGGGTTGTCATCCTTAAAAATCTAATTTCTTTAACTATCAACTACGTTGAAAAAATGGCAATCTCTAAATTTTGATTGGATTTGTTTGGGGAAATGGTGGATGTCAGAGGGGGGGGGGGGGGTTAGTTGCCTTACCACAACTTTTTACTAACAAAAATGGCACTAGCCCTTTCAGTTTCCAATCGAATAAGACCTTTTTCAAGTCTCTACGACAACACTTTCTATAAGAAAACTTATATCCCCCAAGGACATAAATTACAACCCTTGCCCTGAGGGGTGTGGGGGGGTTAGTATCCTCAAAGACCTAATTTCCAGAACTTTCAACTGCTTTTAACAAAATGGATATTTCAAAATTTTTATTGCATGTGTTTTGAGAAATGGTGGGTGTAAGAGGGGGGTTAGTTGCCCTCAAATCACTTACGACTATTAAAAGGGCACTATCCCCTAATTTTCAATTGAATGAACCCTTTTCCAAGCTTCTGCGACAACGCTTTCAATAAAAGCCTTATACTCACCCAGGGCATAATTTACAACCCTTGCCCTGAGGACTGTGGGGGGAGTGTCCTCCTCAAAGACATAATTTCTAGATCTTTCAACTACGTTGAACAAAATGGCTATCTCAAAATTTTTATTGGATGTGTATGGTGAAACGGTGGGCGTGGAAGGGGTATTAGTTGCCTTTCAATCATTTTTGACTATTAAAAAGGGCACAAGCCATTCCAATTTCCAATCGAATGAGTTCTTTTCGAAGTTTCAATGATAACTCCTTCGATGCGAAATGCCCTAGTCTAAGACCAACCCAAAAAAATAATAATAAATAAAACATTGTGCCAACATCGTTCTTTACTTAAGCAGCGCTATTTTGCTGTCTATGATTGTAGACTCAACAGTTCCAATGATTGGAACTGTGCATCTGATAGATTTTAGAGTCCCATTATTTATTTCACGGTTTGTTCCAGCCTCTTTTCGTTCTTTTGGTCTATTCTTCTGTCTCTCCTCTTTACTTCAACTCTTGGACATTATTCTATACAGATATAAAAAAATAATAGTTTCTTCGGATGTGTTCATATTCTCCGTAAAAATATTGAAAGAGCAGAGTTTTATATCATAGGCAGCGCAATAGCGCTGCCTAACTAAGAACGATGTTGCCGCAATGTATTATTATTTTTTTTCCTTTAGACCAGGGCACTTCGTATCGAAGGAGTTGTCGTAGAAACTTCGAAAAGGGCTCATTCCATTGAAAATTGGAGTGGCTTGTGCCCTTTTAAAAAGTCAAAAGTGATTGGGAGGCAGCTAACACCCCTTCTACGCCTATCATTTTCCCAAACACATCCAATCAAAATTTTGAGATAGCCATTTCGTTCAGCGTAGTTGATTTCCAGATATAAATTATGTTTTTGAGGAGGACACTCTCCCACAACCCTCAGAGCAAGGGTTGTAAGTTATGTCCTGGGGCATATAAGATTTTTATAGAAAGCGTTGTCGTAGAAACTTCGGAAAGAGCTCATTCGATTGGAAATGCAAAGGGCTGGTGCCCTTTTTAATAGTCGAAAGTGACTGGAGGGCAACTAACCCTCTCTCACGCCCACCTTTTCCCCAAACAAATCCAATCATAATTTTGAGATAGCTATTTTGTTCAACGTAGTTGAAAGTTCTGAAAATTCAGTATTTGAGGATGATCAACCCCCCCCCCCCCCCGTAGTCCTCAGAGCAAGGGTTATAAGCTACGCTCTGGGGCATATAAGGTTTTCATAGAAAGCGTTGTCGTAGAAACTTCAAAATGCGCTCATTCGATTGAAAATTGAAATGGCTAGTGCCCTTTTTAATAGTCGAAAGTGATTAGAAGGCAGCTAACACCCCTTCCAAGCCCACCATTTCCCCAAACACGTCCAATCAAAATTTAGAAATAGCCATTTTGTTCAAAGTAGTTGAAAGTTTTGGAAATTATATCTTTGAGCAGCAATCTCCTCCAACATTCTTCAGAGTAAGGGTTATAAGTTATGCCCTAGGGGCATATAAGGTTTTATTTAAGGCTTTGTCGTAGGAACGTCAAAAAGGGCTCACTCGATTGGAAACTCAAAGCACTAGTGCTCTTCTTAGTAGTCAAAACTGACTGGAGGGCAACTACCTCCCTTTCACACCCATCTTTTCCCAAAACATATCCAATCATAATTTTTGAGATAGCCATTTTCTTCAACGTAGTTGAAAGTTCTGAAAATTAGGTATTTGAGGATGATAAACCCCCCTACCCATATCCCTCAGAGCAAGGGTTATAAACTATGCCATGGGGGCATATAAGGTTTTCATTGAAAGCGTTATTGTAGAAATTTTAAATAGGGCTTATTTAATTTAAAATTGGAAGGGCTTGCTTTCTTTTTAATAGTCGAAAGTGATTACAAGGCAACTAACACACCTTCCATACTCATTCATCCCCCAGACACATTCAATCCAAATTTTAAGATGACCTTTTTGTTCAACGTAGTTGAAAGTTTTGGAAATTATATCTTTGAGCAGGACATTCCCCCCATAGTCTTCAGAGCAAGGGTTATAAGTTATGCCCTGGGGAGATAAAAGGTTTTTATTGAAAGCTTTGTCGTAAAAACTTCAAAAAGGGCTCATTTGATTGGAAATTCAAAATCCTAGTGCTCTTTTTAATAGTCAAAAGTGATTGAAGGGCAACTAACCCCCCTCTAACGCCAACCTTTTCCCCATAACACATCAAATTAAATTTTGAGAGAGCCATTTTGTTCAGCTTAGTTGAGAGTTTTGGAAATTAGGTCCTTAAGGATGACAAACCCCTCCCCTCAAAGCCCTCAGGGCAAGGTTTTAAGTTAGGCCCTGGGGGCATATTAAAATTTTATAGAAAGCGTTGTCATAGAAGCCTCAAAAGGGCTCATTCGATTGGAAACTGTAATGGCTAGTGCTCTTTTTAATAGTAGAAAGTAATTTGAGGGCAACTAACCCTCCTCTCAAGCCCACTATTTCCCCAAACACAAACAATCAAAATTTTGAGATAACCATTTTTTTCAACGTAGCTGAAAGTTCTAAAAATTAGGTCTCTGAGGATGACAACCCCCCCGAGCCCTCAGGGCAAGGGTTGTAAGTTATGCCCTGGGGGCATATGAAGTTTGTATAGAAGGAGTTATCGTAGAAACTTCAAAAAGGGTTTATTCGATTGGATATTGAAAGGGTTAGAGTCCTTTTTAATAGTCGAAGGTGATTGAAGAACAACTAAGTCCCCTCTCAGGCCCATCATATCCCCTAACACATCCAATCAAAATTTTGAGATGTTCATTTTGTTCAACGTAATTGAAAGTTCTGGAAATTAGGTCTTTGAGGGTTACAATCCCCCCCCCCATACACCTCAAGGCAAGGGTTGTAAGCTTTGCCCTGGGGGCATATATGGTTCTTATAGAAAGTTTTTGTCGTAGAAACTTCAAAACGTGCTCATTTGATTGGAAATTGAAAGGGCTACTGCCCTTTTTAATAGTCGAAAGTGAATGGAGAGCAACTAACCCCCCTCCTCCCTTTTTTAAATCTTGATTAATTTTTAATTTCTTAAAGTTATAAAAGTGAAAACATTTAAAAGAATTTTTTTTGAAAAACTTATTTTGTGAAAAAGTTTTTAAAATTAATTTCTGTTCGTTTTATATTGACATAGTCTTTTTCAGCGAGAAGTCTTTTTCAGACTGAGCTTCTTCTAAAGTTAAACAGCCATCCCTTCCATGAAAACCTTTAATACCCCCTGGGCATAACTTAAAACCCTTACCATTAATCTCTGGGGTTTGTTTCAACCCAAAAAGCCTTGTTATATGATATTTAGACTATTTTGAATAGAATGGCCATCTCAAAATTCCTATTAGATTCATTAAACATGAAGCTAAGAGAGGAAAGGAAATAATAAATGATAAATAAAACCAAAAAAGGGTTGTAAATTATGCACTGGGTGCATATAAGGTTTTTATTGAAAGCTTTTTCGGAGAAACTTCAAAAAGGGGTTATTCGATTGGATATTCAAATGGCTAGTGCTCTTTTTTAATAGTCGAAAGAGATTGAAGGGCAACTAACCCCCCTCTCACGCCGACCTTTTCCCCATAATACATCCAATCAAATTTTGAGAGAGCCATTTTGTTCAGCGTAGTAGAAAGTTTTGGAAATTAGGCCCTTAAGGATGACAAACCCCTCTCTTCAAAGCCCTTAGGGCAAGGGTTGTAACTTATGCCCTGGGGCATATGGAAATTTTATAGAAAGCGTTGTCGTAGAAACTTCAAAAGTGGCTTATTCGATTGGAAATTGAAATGGCTAGTGCCCTTTTTAATAGTCGAAAGTCATTGGAGGGCAACTAACCCTCCTCTCACGCCCACCATTTCCCCAAACACATACAATCAAAGTTTTGAGATAGCCATTTTTTTCCGTTGATTTTGAATTAAAGTTATCAAGTATTTTGCAGTAGGTTGCATAGGCTGCATCAAAACATGGCCAATTGTAGAAAAGTCAAGACAGATAGTGCAAGTATTTGAGAAGCAAAAGTTTAAATGGCTGGGGCACGGGTAAATGGCAGGAGTATGCATGACTCTCTTATTGGACACATTAATTGATTTAAACTTGAATTAAAGGTAGGTTAGGTTAGGTTAGGCATGGCCAGGTAGTCGAAAGTGACTGGAGGGCAACTACCTCCCTGTCACACCCATCTTTTCCCCAAACATATCCAATCATAATTTTGAGATAGCCATTTTGTTGTCGTAGAAACTTCAAAATGGGCTCATTCGATTGGAAATTGAAATGGCTAGTGCGTTTTTTAATAGTCGAAAGGGATTAGAAGGCAACTAACACCCCTTCCACGCCCACCATTTCCCCAAACACATCCACTCAAAATTTTGAAATAGCAATTTTGATCAATGTAGGTGAAAGTTTTGGAAGTTATATTTTTGAGCAGGAAACTCCCTCTACAGTCATCAGAGCAAGGGTTATAAGTTATGCCCTGGGAACATATAAGGTTTTTATTGAAAACTTTGTCGTAGAAACTTCAAAAAGGGCTCATTCGATTGAAAATTCAAAGGGCTAGTGCTCTTTTTAATAGTCGGAAGTGATTGGAGGGCAACTAACCCCCCTCTCACGCCCACCTTTTCCCCATAGCACATCCAATCAAATTTTGAGAGAGTCATTTTGTTCAGTGCAGTTGAAAGTTTTGGAAATTACGTCCTCAAGGATGACAAACCCCTCCCCTCAAAGCCCTCAGGGCAATGGTTCTAAGTTTTGCCCTGGGGGCATATGAAAATTTAATAGAAAGTGTTGTCGCAGAAACTTCAAAAAGGGCTTATTCGATTTGAAATTGAAATGGCTAGTGCCCTTTTTAATAGTCGAAAGTAATTGGAGGGCAAATAACCTTCCTCTCACGCCCACCACTTTCCCAAACACATACAATCAAAATTTTGAGCCATTTTTTCAACGTAGTTGAAAATTCACCTCAGGACAAGGGTTGTAAGTTATGCCCTTGGGGCATATAAGGTATTTAAACAAAGTGTGGTCGTAGCAACTTAAAAAAGGGTGTTTTTGATCGGGAATCGAAAGGGTTAGTGGCTGGCAAAATAGTCGAAAGTGATTTTACAGCAACTAAAGCCCTTCTCACACCTCTCACTTCCCCAGAACCATTCAATTAAAGTTTTGAGATATTCATTTTGTTCAACGTAGTTGAAAGTTCTGGAAATTATGAATTTGAGGATGACAAACCCCCGAGAGCCAACAGGGCAAAGGTTTTAAGTTATACCCTGAGGGCATATAAGGTTTTCATAGATAGTGTTGTCGTAGAAACTTCAAAAGGGGCTCGTTCAATTGGAAATTGCCCTTTTTAATAGTCGAAAGTGATTGGAGTGCAACTTACCCCCCTTTCACGCCCACCATTTCCCCAAACACATTCAATAAAAATTTTCATATGACAATTTTGTTCAACGTAGTTGAAAGGTCTGGAAATTATGTTTTTGAGGATGACAAGTCTCCCCCCATACCCCTCAGGACAAGGGTCGTAAGTTATGCCTTTGGGGCATTTAAAGTTTTTAAAAAAAATTTCGTAAGGGCTGATTTGATTGGAAATTGAGAGGACTAGTGCCTTTTTTATTAGTCGAAAGTGATCAGAGGGCAAATGTCTCCCTCCACGCCTAGCATTTCCTCAAACACTTGGAATCAAAATTTCGATATAACCATTTTGTTAAGCCTATCAGAAAGGTCTGTAAATGATGTTTTTGAGGATAACAAATCCCCCCAGCCCTCAGAGCAAGGGTTGTAAGTTTTACCCTGGGGATATATAGGGTTTTTATAGAAAGTTTGGCCATATAAACTTCAAAAGTGGCTCACTGGATTGGTAATCAGACGCTCTAATGCCATTTTTAAGAGTCAAAGTGATCAGAGGATCGCTACCCTCTCCCCCTTACACACACGTCATATTGTCCCAAAATGCGTCTGATAGAAATTTCGAGATAGTCATTTTATTCAAAATAGTCTAAATATCATATAACAAGGCTTTCGGGGTTGAAATAAAACCCAGAAATTAGGGGCAAGGATTGTAAGTTATTCCCCTGGGGGGGGGGTATTAAATGTTTTTATGGAAGGGATGGTTGTTTGACTTCAGAAGAGGCTCACTCTTTCTCCCTGAAAAAGACTATGTCAATATAAAATGAACAGAAATTATTCAAAATAAGTTTTTCCAAAAAAAAAGTAAAGAACTCTATTAAACCGAAAATGAACAAAAATAGAATCAAATAATCTACCGCCTTCTAATCATAGGTCTGAAAGGATTGTTCCTCTAAACCCATGGATGACATACAGACTTCTCAAAAGCTGGAAAAGGAATAATAATCTATGGAGAGCTTATAAATGCGCTACACTTTCAGCAGGTGCTATTCGTCTTTGTCAATTCAAGATCTACCGGAATATATATAATTCCTTGTATAGGAAAGCCGAATCTCTGTATTATCTAAATAATTTTGCTGCTTGTGGAAATGATATTTGTAAAACTTGGAAGGTAATAAATTCTCTACTTAAACCCAGTTCTCAATCTAGCTCTTTACCTATGAGTCTGGTCACTTTGCGATGGAGCTGTGAAGGGTGAGCTTAATGTCCAAGAGGCATTCACCTCATTCTTCGCTAATATTGGTAAGAATATTACTTCTACAGTTACTTTGTCTCGGCCTAGGCCGAACTTTAGATCTTACCTCGAGCCATCTTGTGTTAAGTCTGTGTTTCTAGAGCCAGTAACAGTAAGTGAAATTACTAAAATTGTTAATGGCTTGAAAAACTCGTCTTCATCTGGGCCAGATTCTATCCCTACTAAGGTAGTTAAATCTATTCTTCCTTCAATAGTATTGCCTCTAACAAAACTTGTTAATCTTTTATTTGAATGTGGTGTTTTTCCGGATGCTCTCAAGTGTGCTCAGATTATTGTTTTGTATAAAGGTGGACCAAGAAATGATCCGGAAAATTATCGACCAATTTCAATTTTATCAGTATTCAGTAAAATATTTGAAAGGGCTATGCATTCTCGTCTCCTTACTTTCTTAAAATCTAAAAATTTTCTTCAGGATTTTCAATTTGGTTCCCGAATGAAGCGCTCCACTGAGTATGCCTGTATTGCTCTTTTGAGTTTTGTTAATTCTGCGGTAGATTCGGGATTAATTCCGGCTGCTGTATTCCTGTATAATCGTAAGGCTTTCGATTCATTAACCCATAAAATTCTTGTATCAAAGATGCCTCATTTTGGCATAAGAAGAAGTGTATTTTTTTTGGTTCCAGTCTTATTTGAAGGATAGGTTAATTTCTGTTGATCCACTCTTCCGGTCACCCTCACAAGTGAATTTCGGTGTCCCCCAGAGATTAGTTTTAGGGCCTGTGCTATTTTTGATTTATGTAAATGATCTATATTACGTTGTAAAATAGCAGAAACTTATTAACTGCTGTCGACTTTGTCATCCTAAGCCTTCCCTTGCCCATAGTGGCAACTATAGTTCGCCCTCTTCTGATATCCTTGTTTGTTTTGCTGATGACAGCACACTTGGCCCTTTGGGAAACTGCGAATCCGAGCTTCAATTGAATTTGGAAAATTTGTTTGAGAAGGTGATTTTGTGGCTTGATGCTAATTATCTTACTCTGAATTTTTCTAACTCCAGTTTTTTGATTTTTTAGCGTTTTTCTCAGGTTTATCTCCTGTTTTCAGAAATTCACCAGCCAAATGGAATAATTCATAGATCTAAGCACCAATATGTTCGTTTTTTGGGCATTCTTGTTGATGAAAACGTATCTTTCAACCGTCACATTGATTTTATTAAAATGAAGATATGCAGAATTCTCGGTATTTTAAGGAAACTTAGACATACCTTTCCAGACTCGATTTTGAAAATCCCTTTTCGCTGCTTCATCCAATTTTACGTCTCTTACTGTCCAATTGGCTATATAACAACTTTCCCTTCACTGTAAAAGCCATTTTCTATGGCTTACAATGATATTAGCAACCTTAGAAAGGAGACCAGTCGATCATTTGTCATACCATTACTTGATCTTGAGTCACTATACATTCTTTCATGTCCATGTTTTACTTTTTCTCAGCTTTATGGTGACCTCCCCTGGCCCCTAATTGTTCCGCTATCTTTTACCTCTGATCAAAATAATTATAATCTTCGTAATATGACAAATCATGTTCAAGTTCCATTTATTCCTTGCATAAGGTCAGATTTTAATCCTCTAATGGTGTGTCATATTGTTTGGAATAAGTTGCCTGAATCAGCTCAAGGGTGCCACTCATTCGGTTTGTTTAAAAAAAAATGTTAAAAATTCTTTGGCTTCGTAGAAGTTATGTTTATTTATGTTTTTATTTTTTTTTTGTTTTATTTTTTTGGAGTCTATTTAATCTAATTAATTATTTTAGTTTATTTATTCTATTTTTTCAATACTTTTCGTTTTATCTATATTTTCATTTCTTCTCCTTCGTATGTGAGTAAGTGATCATTTTAAATTTTCTTTTGTTTTGCATCTCTGAGTAAGCAATTCATATGTCTTCCCCCTTTGTACAGGCCAATGAGCCCTTTGGGGAATAATAACATGTAATATTTTATATGTATCTAATGAAGAATAAAATTTATCTTATCTTATTAAAATAAGTCAAACTCAAAACGGGCAGAAATTAATCTGAGTAGGGTTCTAAACCCTATGATTTCTAAAAGCCAGAATATAATTTGTACTTTACTGAAAAAAATACATTTAAATGTTTTCACTTTTATAACTTTAAGAAATGAAAAATTAATTATGATTTTAAGGAATAAATATCAGCATATGTATATTAAACTGACAATGCACATTTTTTCAGTAAGTTCATTTGAAATTTTTTTAATGGAGTTCTTTACTTATTTTTTAAGACTTTTTTTGTGCAAAAAGTTTTTTTTGATTAATATTAAACAAAAAGGATCCAACCTGCTATGCATCTAATTCGGGTGCCTCAAAAAAAATTTTTCGATATTAAAATTATGTTTATTTCTATTCCCTTTGCTCATTTGATTTTTTTTTTCTAGTAGAGAAATTTTTTTTGTATTAGCCTCAAAAGTATGTACTTTATTGAAAAAATTCTTTTAAATGTTTTCAATTTTTTAACTTTAAGAAATCAAAAATTAATTAAGGTTTTAAGGAATAAGTATCAGCATATGTATATTAAACTGACATTGCACATTTTTTTCAGTAAATTCATTTGAAATTTTTTTTTAATGGACTTCTATACTTTTTTTGGAAAACTTTTTTTGTGCAAAAAGTTTTTTGATTAATATTAAACAAAAAGGATCCAACCTGCTATGCATCGAATTCGGGTACCTCAAAAAGTTTGTTTCGATATTAAAATTATGTTTATTTCTATTCCCTTTACTCATTTGATTTTTTCTTCTTTTTTTTTTGGTGGAGAAATTTTCTTGTACTAGCCACAAAAATATGGATTTTTTAGAAGAAATAGTACGAAAATTTTCAGATTTTGTTATTTGGATTAGTGAAAAATATTGTAAGAGCAAAAAAAGGATCCAACCTGATATGCATCGAATTCGGGTACATCAAAAAGTTTGTTTCGATATTAAAATTATTTTTTTTTATATTCCCTTTACTCATTCGAATTTTTTTTTTTTTTTTTTTTTTTTTTTTTTTTGTGTAGAAATTATATTTTAATAGCCTCAAAAATATGGATTTAAACAAGAAATAGAACAAAATTTTCAGATTCTATCATTTGGTCTAGTGAAAAACGATCAAATTGTCCTGCTGATCCTACATACATTATCAACTTTGGAACTATTACTACAAAAAAAAATCGCGCGAGGAAATATTATAGGCAGCAGGGTAAAAAGCAAAGCATATATTATTTACTGGTTTTTCATTTTTTTTTTTTTTTTGCTTTTTTTGTTTGGCCAACTTCACATAAAAAAGGCGGTCGTAGAAACTTTAGAGGGGCTCATCTGATTGAGACATCTGAAACAAATGAGACAAGTGAAACATCTACTGCCATTCTTAAGAGATATAAATGATTGGAGGGCAACCAGACCCCCTCTTGTGTCCTTTTTTGCAACCTACATCCCTCAAGGACATGTGATCAAAAATTTGCGATGGTACTTTTGTTCAAAATATTCGAAAGGCTCGACAAACATGCCGCAGGGGATGACATGACCCCAAGAGTCCCCTGCATGAGGGCTGTTAATTATGCAGGTTTACATGTATGTTTACTAATAGATTCGGGGATTTTTTTTATATCCTGGGTGTTCAATTATCTTAAATCTTTTAAAATCATTCGGCCAAGAAAGTTATACAATTTCCTGGGAGTGAGGAGAGGGGATAGGGGTCCAGGTAAAGGGCATAAAAACTTTTAGTTCCTGACTAGTTGTGCTTCAAATAAGATCTTATGAATCGTTTGGATTTCAGGTTTTACCTTGGTGGAGGGGGCAGAGGTAAATAGAATGACTTGATGTGTAATGACATGAAGTTCCAATAACACTTAAGGATCTAGCAAACATTCCAAAGATCAGAACGTCAATTGCTTTCCTGATAACAAAACACATTATAAGTATCTTCTCTTTTATAACATTAAAAGAAATAAATATTGCCGAGACTTCCGTGAATGATTATAATTATAAATTAAACTACCAGTCTACTTTAATTACTTCTTTTTAGTAGTTTGGGTTATTTCGGTAATTTTCATCCTTTTCTTGTTGTTGTCTTGTTGTTTTGACGAAGAAAAACCACACTTTTCAATGTGCATGTTTTTTTCAACGAAATACAAATTATATTCAGGATTCTTAGAGGCTTTGAGAGGCAGGGAGGGGGACTGGTAGTATCACTTGATTTTTTCATGAGAAATCATTTTTTTTTTATATATTGTTGAAGCTATGACAAATAATAAAATGCTGTAAAAACACCATGTGGGGCGGTTATCTACCAGTAGGAAAACATTTGCTCCCCCTCCCCCCAAATTTTAAAAAATATATTTTATAATAACAATTTATTATAAGCCAAAAAACAGGCCATACAGAACAGTATTCTTAATTACACTCCACAAGAAAAATAACATAAATATCAAGTTTCACTCATTGATGTCAACGCTTCATTTGAATATTTACATAACTCCCTGATTGTCCTTTTTACAGTCGTTTTCAGGATCCCCGGGAACTCCAAGTTACCACCCTCAAAATAATTTTACCTTAATAGAGAAAGTTGCTGGAACTCGGTGAGAATATGGGCCACATCCTCAATACCTAGGTTACATCTGGGGAAAGAGTAATCCGCATCTGCATCTGGGGCCACCCTTTTTCTTTCAAATACTCTTTTTCTATTTTTTAGTGGCAGGCAATTCGCTCGGATCCGAAACCAAGTCCTCAGTGTCTCCCCCGGTAATCCTATTTTAAAATAATATTCAAATCCAAATATCTCTTTTACATGGGAATAAAATTTCAATTTTGCAGATGTTTTAACTGCGTGGGTCAAAATTTGTACTTCTTGGTATTTTTTTCTTTATAAAATAATAGCCAAAAACGACTCACCCTGATCTGAGGGTCCTAGCCCCTGATTCAAGATATAGGATAATCCTACTCCATCTAAAACATTTTTTATTTGATAAGACCACGATATTTTACGTTTCGGCCGTAGTATCTCCACATAAGCTGCTTTTGCTAACCTATCTTCTGGCAGACTTAGAACTTTTAGCCAGTACCGGATCATCTGTGCTAATCTACTCATTCTCAGCGAAAATATTCCTAGGTCACCTTTTATTGCCTGATTGTGGGTCGTTACGTGAAGATCAATTAATCTCTTAAAGTGTTGCAGCTGAAAATATATTTTATTAGAACTTTCATTGAAAACGCCTTGTTTTGGAATTTTTAATGAAGATGTGGAAAAAACATTGTCGCCTGTAAATTTTGGAAAATAAATTCTGCCCTCCACCACAATTGACTCCATTTCACTTTGTGATCCCTGTTTTGTCTTTTTACCCAACTTTTTATAGGTAGTTTTACCATTTTGTTCTTCCATGATATATTCTAATGAAATTAACCTTCAGAAATATTGTTGCTTTTTTTAACTAGATAATACCGCCTCAAAGACAAGCACAAACGCTGCTTTTTTTTTCTTTTATTTTGTAGAAGTGTTCATGTTTAAATTCGTCAAAGTAAAAGAAAGATGATTTCTTTAAAGTGCAGGATGATGTGGGGAAAGTCTGAAGTCCTGAGATTTTGAAGAGATTCCGGGCCCCAAGGCAAAGACTTAACTCTGCAAGAAGCGGCAATTTCCATATATATATATATATATATATATATATATATATATATATATATATATATATATATATATATATATATATATTTTTCTGACAAGCCCATGTTTTTTAATGATTGGCTGAATCGGTAAATTGCAAGGCCATACCCAGAAGGGGGGGGGGTGTAGTGGGTTTGACCCCCCTCCCCCAAATGTTTGTCTGACTCGTAAAAACGTAACAAAAATGGATATGAACAAATCTTGTATGCTTTTTGAGGTTTTTTGTGCAAACAACCCCCCCCCCCGAAATTTTTTTTTTAGTAACACCCCCTCGGAAAAAAAATCCTGGGTACGGCCTTGGTAAATTGTGCCTTGACTGGCTTTGAATATCTTTACTTGTTTCAACAACAGTTAAGACGGTCTTTGTCTTATATTCGCGCAGTCTACTCGGCTAGCATCTGATGATTTGCCCCAACCACGCATAGCACTCCCGGCCGAAAGCAAGGAGTGCTTTCGATTTGCCCCAACCACGCAGAGCAGTCCCGGCCGAAAGCAGAGTATGAGGAGATCGAAACCTGCACTACACAGACCTTACTGATCTGTATGAAAAGTTTGTTTTGTTTTTTGTTTGTAACCAAGCTATACGGTGGCATATCTTCATATCAATTAATCAATGTTTTGTAACATCTTAAGGTTTGAAAAACCTGCTGCTGGATAGCATATTTACCATTTTCAGCTTGGTATAATACCGTTCACTACTGAAATATAGTCAGGAAAGGCATTTATTGGTATTTCTAAGCTTCAAGTTTCTTTTGTGTTTTTTTTTTTTATTAGCGTAGAGTTCTTCACCAGAGTTTGAAAATAAACTTTATTTCTTGGAGAATTTCCGATTTGTTAGAATCAGCGAAGAGGAAGCTTCTTAAATACCTTTTAGAGGATATAGAGTAGAAAAAATGTAATCAAAAACGTCCGGAAGCCTTTGCAAAAGAAAGTCTTTAGAGGACCCAACCATCCACTAAAACTACAAAAGAAATTTTTTTCATCTGATAAATGTGTAATCATCAAAAGATTCAGTCAGCAAAAAAAGACCTTTGAGCCGTCGCCATGATATCTTCATAGTTTCTAAAATCTCCCTCAAAGAGTTTCTACTCTTTGCTAGGTACTTCCAGACTTGTACATCCCCCCTCCCTGAAAAAAACTTATTTGGAAGGAATATACGGATCAACAAAAAAAGGCCTTCAAAATATGGATTCTGTTGTATTCATTTCTTGATATTATCGATATAAGAAATGTCATCCTTTCGGTATTAGAATATCAAAAGTGAAAATTTCGATATACTGTAGGATCTGGATATCGATTAACGCTGGTATGGAAGTTATCAGACAAAAATATAGATGGCACTGTGCTCGAATAAATGATAACAACGGAACAAGATTTAAAGAATTATTTTGAGGCTCATACATATACACTGGCATCTCATGTCAGAAAATTGGAACTTTCCAAGGGAGTAAACTAATTTTAGCGCATAATACATTTTGAACCGCACGTGGCACATTTCAACCGCTTTCCGTAAACAATTTTTGGAGCTGGGCAATTCGTTACTTTTTCTGTTGGCCACGAATATAATTAACCCAAGCTATATTCATAAATATATATGAAATTATATATATATGAAATGAAATTTCATACCTCATGGTGCAAATATTTGTCACATTTACAAAAGAATGATAAGTGATTTAATTAGTCAGATAAGTTATCTTTCATTTGTGATAAAAGGTAATCTGCTAATTTAAAGAGGTTTTAAATCTGTCTTCATTATGGCGTTTTCAGGTGAGTTTGCCCATGTTATTTGACTTTTCTGGCGGCTCCAATCTCTATTTGGGCTTTCTAAGCCGCAAAAGGTGAATCGAAAACATTAGATCTGGCGTTTTTTTAAGGAAAAGTATATCAAATAATAAAATTTCTGGAAAACAGAAAGCTGTTTTCAATCGGCTGTCTTCGCCTGAAAAAGAAATAACATCAACGCTTCTTAGTATATCAAACACTTCGAGGTAACGAACTATAAGTAAGGAGCGGCCCGGCGCAATAATAAGCAAAACTCTAAAATTTTGATACCAGTAGGTACATAAAAAGAATCAAATTTTTATGTTGATTTCAAATATATAAATTTCATCAAGTTTAGTTCTACCCATCAAAAGTTATGCGCCTGAGTAAATTTGCCTGCATTTTCGAAAAAAGGAGTAAACACCCCCTAAGAGTCATAGAACCTTAATGAAAATCACACCATCAGAATCAGCGTATCAGAAAACCCTACTGTAGAGGTTTCAAGCTCCTACCTCCAAAAGTGTGGAATTTCGTTTTTTGCCAGAAGAAAGATCACGGATGCGTGTTCATTTGTTTTTTTGTTTTTTTCCCAGGGGTGATCGTATCGACTTAGTGGTCCTAGAATATTGCAGGAGGGCTCATTCGAACGGAAATTAAAATTTCTAATGCTCTTTTTAAGTAACCAAAAAATGGAGGGCAACTAGGCCCCCTCCCACGCTCATTTTTTTCTAAAATCACCCGATCAAAATTTTGACTCTTTCTCACAACTATATTTTCTTAAACAATAAAAATTTTAGCGTAAAGAGCGATGCGTTGAGGAGGGGACAGTCCCTTTCATATACGGAATAATTTATGTTCGTTTTAATGTCGCTCCTTACTTTCAGTTAAAAAAAAAACATGTTTTTTTTTATTTAATCTATCAAAATAAAACTGCAGTAAGCCCACCACTTGTAATACAATTAGAAACAAGAAACAATTTCCGAATAACTTTCTGTTCGTTGATTCATTAATTTGGGAGAATTATTTCCTCCTCTGTTACTTGGCCCTCATCCACAGACTATACTGAAGCATATTCAGTTTTATTACTGAGATGAACTATCACGACTAGAGGATGTATGCCGAGTGTAGGGGAACAAGAGGTTCTCCGAGTTGCGCACCGGACGGTGGAAAACCGGCATCCCTTCGGGAAACTTGTCACGCTACAATATTGAAAATCAGTGCACATTAGTTTTTTTGTTTTTTAAGCGTCAAAGACAATTTAAATCATACCATTAGCAAATGGGTAGATTTATTGTTCGATAAAAATGATATTGTCGTCCAGTGCCTTAGAAAGATTGCGTATGATACAAAAAGTCTTTTGCTTACTGATAGTAGCCTTTCATGTAAACTTAGCAAAAATGATCCTAGTCAATACAGCTTATCAGACATGTTGAAGAATTAACTTGATTTACAATATAAATCCCTCACCGTTTGGAAAAATATTGTAGGTTACTTATTATTTTTACGAGTCATCGAGTATTTCGGCCAAAATACTTCAAAAAGGGCTCACTCGATTGGAAATTGAGAGGACTAGTGCCTTTTTGTTATTCGAAAGAGATCAGAGGGCAAATGCCCCCCACGCCCATCATATCCCATTCATTTCATAGTATACTCTTTGCAAGAAAAGGTTTTCAGGACTTACGGTTCAAAAGTGGGGGCTATGGTAATATTTGAAGTTAAAGGGTTTGTTGCAGTGGCGGATCCAGAGGGAGGGCGAGGGAGCACCCCCCCTTGACGTAGTCTAAAGTAGTGTAATTTACTTCATTAACGCAAGCTTGCGTTAATTAAACTTGCTCCTAACGGAAGTTTATTGAATCAATCTATTTTGCCCCCCCCCCCTAAAAGAATCCTGGATCCGCCCCTGGTTTGATGTAGTTGAAAGTGACAGTTACGGTTCAAAGTTTGGAGTTACATAAAGATTGCAAACATTGTATTTTAAGTTCGGACAAATCAAAAAGAGAACATTTAATATCTTCACGTTTTTTATGAACTGATTCAGAGGGGCAGCAACCACAGATCGTATCTTTAATAAACGAAAAAAAAACGTATCTTTAATGACGAAAAAAATTATCACTTAGCAGTATTTATGCAACGTATTTTAAAGACATATAAACACGAAATTAGGTGACATATAATTGTTTTGGGTAGCCAGGAGGGATGGGGTCCATAGACAGGAAGTAGAGCTCATGATGAATAAGGAAGCTGCTAACCTTGTTTAGGTAGAGAGGGTATTAATAATAGGATGCTAGTGGCACAGATGGTGCACATAGAAGGCTTCTAAGTAATACCTAGGTCTGAAGGTTTTAATAACAGAATTCTAGATCAGAATAACAGAATTTTACGATTAAAAAGTTTAAGGTATCGGTCGTAGTAGTACATGATCCTGTAAAAACCACTGACACGGACAGTGGTGACTCAGATGAATTTTACATACAGTTTCATGAACAAACTGACAGGATCCAAGGTAGAAATATGGTATTTCTATTGGGGGTTCGTGGGAATAGGGATAGATGGATAGGGATAGATGCTATTCTTGTCATGGTAAGTTCGATGTAGGAAATGAAAATACCAACGGTCGCAAACTGCCGCAATTTTGTAGGTATAACAATCTAGTTATAATCAATGCGACATTTGGCGATAAAATGGCCCATAAACTAACGTGGTATTCACATTACGGCAAGATCGCCTTATTGATTATAATATTGTTAACCAAAGACTCGCTGGATCGGCACAAGAAATAAGGGTATATATGAGTGCTGTTATTATTAAAAATCAAGATGACCATTTCGTAGTGTCTAGAGTTAATTCAAAGCTGAAATTTCGGAAGGGTGACTGCTTTGTGGAAAGTTATGACATTGATGACTCTAGGATGAGAATTTGAGAATAAATGTCCAGGAACAACTGGATATAAAAATGAACGGAACCATTTTAGGAAAATAGTTTGCAAAGTAGCAGATGGTGTCATAGGGAGGAGAGCTAGAAATGCAGTTAGGAATATTAGTGAAAACGCTTTAAGCATAGTATAAAAAGCAGGGTTTTGTGAATGATGCATTAGAGTGGTATCATATGAAATAAGAGGCAAGTAAGGGAATTAGAGGAGGCATTTAAGCATGAATTAAGGAGCTGTAAAGTGGAAGCCATGGATAAAATTGCCAAGGATATGGAAGATGCAGCCAGATGGCATTATAGTAAAATATTGTATTGGCATGTTAAGAAACTAAAGGGATGTAGTCAGTCTGGACTTGTCCCAGTTAAAGACAGTATTCAATTAGAGATAAGGAAGGTGCCAAACACAGACAGGCAGAACATTTTTAAAATATACTAAACTGTAATAAGGTTACAGGAAATGACATTGAGAAGAATGTGAAATTTTGTGACAATCTAGAAGTGAGGGAAGATTTATTCTGCAAAGAAGTGTTACAGACACCATTAAAATAGTTGAAAAATAATAAGACCTTAGGTGCTGATAATGTAGTCAATGAATTTTTGAAGTATGGTGGCTGCAAAGTTAGAGATGAATTGCTGAAACTTACTGAAGAATATTAATGAAGATTATGAATATATTTTGAAAAGGGGGAAGCATTTTTAGGAAAACTTTTTTAAACACCTTTAAAAGAAATGTGATAAGAGTTAGTATAGTAATTATAGAAACATTAGCTCGGCGGCTTTAGGAAGCAAACTACTTAGTATAATGATACTTTTTAGACTTAGAGATGCTCTAGACAAAGGTTCAACAGAAGAACCCCATTTTTACTCATAGATTAAAATTGAAAAATGCCAGAATCTTCAGACCCCTGTAGTCCCCATTTGTATAGATTATGACCTGGTATTCAATTCAGTTGATAGAAGAGCTTTAGCGAAGATCCTATTCTTAAATTGTATACCAGATGAATACATTAAAGTGATTAGTACTATTTACGAGAGAAAAATTGCAGCGACTAAGGTAGGATATGAGGTTAGTTGCTGGTTTGGTACTGAATCAGCAGTTAAGCAGGGTTGCCCTTTATCCCCATCTATATAGATCATTTTGATGTGCTTACGGAAACGTCAAAAGCAATGTGAGACCATGGCATTATAAGGAAGGTAAAGCTCTCCTTTAGCCGATTAGTGTTTCAGATAAAAATGTGGGCAAATATGAATGAATTTATGAGGTTCTGAGAGTTCAGGATGCAAGGATAGGTTTGAAAGTTAATGTCAAGAGCGGATGCAGGATTTTTTTTTTTTATAAACTTGCGTTAGGAGCAAGTTTAATTAACGCAAACTTGCGTTAATTAAGTAAATTACACTACTTAAGACTATGTTAGGGGGCGCGCACCACCCTTGCCCCCCTGGATCCGCCACTATCAAGAGGACTCAATCACTTGAACTATTATTAAATGAAGGTGAAGAGGTGATTAACAAGAAGATCGATCAAGTGGATTGCTTTAGTCACCTGGGTAGTGTTATTGGTTTTGATGGAAGATGCAGTTAACATATAAGATACAGTCAAGGCCAAGGGTGTTTTTTTCGCAGCTGAAAAAAACTTTTGAAGAATAGGAAGATAAGTGTGTGAATCAAGACTAGAATATTTGAAGCTATAGTGATGGCAATGGTTAAATATGGTTTTGAAACTGTGGCACCTCAGGAGACGGAGAAGGATTTTCTAGATGTTTTCTATAGGAGTTATTTACGGATACTTATAGGTACCCGTTGACTGACTGTATATCAAAACAAAAACTACACCAAAAATGGGGCTATATCCTACTTTCTAGGGCTATAATGGTAATCAGGGCCGGATCGACTAGGTGCGGGGCCCGACTAAAACTTATTTCATGCGGGGCCCCCTCTACATATTAAATTTTTAAGTCAAATTCAAATCCAACATTATATATATATATATAATATATATATATATATATATATATATATATATATATATATATATATATATATATATATATATATATATATATATATATATATATATATATATATATATATATATATATATATATATGTATGTATGTATGTATAAATTTATTGCCCATTATAAATGTAAAATACAACACTGATGGAGCATAAAGAAAGAAAATGAAAAAATAGCAAATAAATTCTGACAAATACAAACAGAACCAAAACAGAGAAGAACAGACAAGAAGACAAAAAAAATACAAATAGGGGCAATTATATGTACGAGCAAACCTATTATCAAAGACGGACAATTTCAGAGGTGCTTTCACCAATAATCTGCCTCCGATATCTCTCATTTCTTTTCTGTACCGCGGACACTGGACTTGCAACTTCATACCGCAAGGATAATAAGCTGTTATTAGTCCAGAGAGGCAGCCTTAGCAAATATTTCGCATACATGTAGAAACACTTCCGTATATCCCTAATATCTGAAGCAGTAAGAAGAGACCAAAATGGTGCCAGGGCAAGTAGACACGGAACAGCAAATGCATTATAAACGCTAGCTAAGATACGGCGGTTAAATTTAAACTTTAATGAAACTAGTGAACTAAACATATTCTTAGCTTTTCTGGCAAAAAAATCTTTCAGAATTTTACCCGTGACGCGAAGATTTGACCCAATCAGTACACCAAGATACGTCAGTGTATCTTATTCTTTAATAACATGTTCACCTAACTGAACATTTTTCGGGCAATCTGAACGGTGATTGAACACCAGGAACTCAGTCTTACTCTCATTAAATCGAAGACCTATACGTTTATACTCCCTATCGGGAATTCCAAAATTTTCCTAAATTCTAAAGGCTGTTCTACTAATATCAAGGATGTCATCAGCATAGTTAGCTAGCGAAACATCAATACCATTAAATATACATGTGGTTAGAACTTTCTGTTGTGGCACAATGATAGTATTATTAAACAGGGGGGGGGGAGAAGGAACAGCGCCTTGTCTAATGCCCTTTTTTACTGGAATCGAAGGAGTGAGTTCCACCGTACCAGGTGAGATGGTAACCTTAACTTTGGCATTTAGCTTTATATATATATATATATATATATATATATATATATATATATATATATATATATATATATATATATATATATATATATATATATATATATATATATATATATATTCTTTAATATCTTTAACATCTCTATTGGGGTCTAAAAAGTACATTCGGCCATATGAATATGGTCCAAAATCACCTTCAGGGGTCTGCGAAAATCAATTGTTCATTTTGATGGCAGCGCGGGGCCCTTTCAAACGCAGGGCCCGACTGGGCCCAATCGTTCCAATCGCACTTTTTCCGGCCCTGATGGTAATGGGAGAAAGGTTGAGATGGCTAGGACACGTTTTGTTGATGAAGGGTGACCTATTGCCAAAAATCTTTCTTTTTGGTAGTCCATCTAAGGTCACATAAAAAAGTGGTTATTCACCAAATAGGACAGTAAGATGTCGTTAGGAAGAATTTGAAGGAACATGAAACTCCTTGAGAGTTGGTACAGAGTGAAGCTTTGAATATATTAAGATGGAAGAGGAGCGTACGCATTTTCTGTGGTTGGGGCTACAGTTAGTTAGTACTAGTAGTAGTATTAGGGTACTGGTTTATTTTGTGGGCGCACCGCTATATATTGTATCAAGAAACCAGTCAAGATACCCGTCAAACGGGCTATTTGCAAGAAACCGCTATAGATAAATCCGTGGTTTCTCAATGAGTTACAATAATTAAACGATTATTTTTTGGGGTTTAGGGAGGAAAAAGATACCTAGGTTAGGTTAGGTTACGTATTTAATATATGCTATGCTTTATCCAATATGTGCAAATATATAGCCCAAATTTGTTTCTAAACTATTATATATTCATCCTATTTTATTTTATTTCATTAGTATTAACCAAACTTGACTTCTTCGCGGTGCCCGCATAATGCACCAGTACCAGTACTAGAAGTAGTAGTAGCAGTAAAAGTAAAATCAGCAGCAGTAGTAGTATTAGTAGTAGTAGCAGTAGTAGTAGTAGTAGATGCACACTAATGTGAGTATTCCTCATATATTCTGTTAGGTTGAGTTAAATCATAATATTAGATGTTAAAGTGAGGGATAACTGTGTTTCAAAAATCGTGTAGACGAGGTGGCGTGGGGCACCATGTGACACGGAGTTTGCCACGCGTGGTAAAAATAGAGATAGGTTAAGCATGCCATGTACGGAGGAAAAGGTAGTTTTATGAGGTAAAAACTTTTCGGATATTGGGCCATCCCTTGGTTAAACGTTAATAACAAAAAAAAATAAATCCTTGCTAAATTTGCCGGTTTTTTTTTCAAGTTGACACACTATCTCACGATCGCACATTAAACCAGATTTGTCAGGTCAAATATACCATCTGTGTCATTTAGTGAAAACCACAGTTTATATAATTAGCAGTATGATCATTCTCTATCTCACCCATTATAAAAACCCGGACCGGGGTGCGAGTGCTCCGGAGAACGTTTTTGCAGATATAAACATAGGCGAAGTCAGATTAGCGGGTATGCAGGTTAGTATGTTTACGTCTGTTTACATCAAAGTGCATTGAAACAAACGGAAACAGACTAACCCGCATTCCCGCTAATGCAGAAATAAGTGGGAGGAGCTTTTTGTTCACGAAGACCAGAAATGATCTGCGATAAGCTTACTGGGTATATTCTGTCTACTGTGGTGAAAACAGTACAGATAGATTCGAATATAACGTACAAAAAATTTCATGCCAACATGTTGCTAAGATAATTTTTACACGAAAATGATCAAAAAAATAAAGAAAACTAAACAAATGAAGGTTCAAATTTAGAAAAGGTTAAAAGAAAATCTTGAAATCAAGGACAAGCACAAAATTAATTATGAAATAAATACTCTTAAAATAAGATAGCACATAAGAGATAGTGCACACGCAATAAGTGAAGTCATAAAAATCACGGACGGCTACTAACTTTTTGCCACCTGGATCAGCGGTGGCGACTGGTAGGGGGAGGGGCTGTGCCCCCTTAATATCTTGGTTAAACCCCAGAGATTGTTGTTATTTTCATTGAAAGTTGGATAAAAACAAAAAGTTGCCCCCACTCCACTTAATTGAAAATACATTTTGCCGGCCCTAAATTTATGTGAATTGACACCATTACCCTTCTTACCAAGGTTTGCGCAATGCTTGGCATACTTCAGTCAAGTCAAACGTCCTCGTGCCACGCGTGGCACGCGCCACCGGATGTAAACTATTTTTGGAAATGCACAACCCTCACAAAGGCCTGTGATATACATTGCACAGCTCGTGACAGATCCAACCGGATTCGGCATATCAGACAATAACCACGTGCGTAGTTTATCTAAACAACATGGCAATAGGCTAATGCTTTCTTTGTTGCTACGCAAATGCTTTTAGATTAACTGGTTCTACCACAGGATTAATATGCAATTTTTTATTAATGAGACTCGTCTTTACAATGCCGGTTATCCACCCCATTGTCAGTACTAGCTATAGTATTAAAAAGTATAGATCTGTTAAGCACTCCCAATAATTACTTTGGATATTTCGTGAAGACTTGGAGATGGACTAACTAATTAAAGTTGAGTAAGAAATTGCGAAACTGCTAGCTTAATTTGTGGTAGATTTTTAAAAGATTTTTAAAAGCAAGTCTCGATGACAAATTAGTGTTAAATCAATACATTTCAGTAATTTCTGAGGCCACATCAGCTAAACAAAACAAAAAAATAGGAAAATGGAAAAAGATAGAATGATACAAATATTCTTAGCGTTTGTCTTTTGTTTTGGTCTTTCTTTTTAAGGTCTGTTTTTATATTGTCCTATGGATTCTTAGATATTTTTTGTAATACTCAGTTCATGACTGAGGACAGTTGAGTGGGGTCTCGACCAGAATGTTTCCATTTTTCTCTTTTTTCTAGCTAATATCAGTTAAAATTAATATCAGTTAAACTTTGTGTCGTCGAACCAAAAGAAAAGAAAAATTGAAACTTCGTTGTTACTGGCTGCTGCAGGGGCGCAAACACAGTTATTTTAGGGGGAGAATTCGGAGAAAAAAAAACACAAAAGAAGCGAATTATATGGAAAATATCTGAAACTATAGGAAAATTTGAAGCATAAGAAAAGTAGAGGAACCTGACATTCTGGCGAAGGGCCATGTTTAAACTTCTTTTTAAACCTCAAATCCCGAAAGACTAAAAGAAATTTCATGATCTCATCTGAGCTCCAGAAGATCTGGAATTTATTTTAAATCCTTCTTGTGCTATTGAGCAAAACTGTCCCAACGGTCCGGTTTTCTGGCATCTTGGGGGACATGTCACCTAGGCCACACTTTGATACGCATACTGAGTGACCTTAAAGAAATAAAATAAAAAAACAAGTTTTTTCAACTGAAAGTAAGGAGCAACATTAAAAATTAAAACGAACAGAAACTATTACATATATAAAGGGGGTTGCCCCCTCCTTAACACCTCGCTCTTTACGCTTAAGTTTTTTAGTACTTTTAGAAAAAGCGGCTTATTGTCCTAATTAAACGGCCCTTGTGCTTCGGGAGTCATTGTTAAAGAATTGGGACAAAACTCGAACTTTAGCGTAAAGAGCAAGGTGTTGAGGAGGGGGCAACCCACTTTATATACGTAATAATTTCTGTTCGTTTTAAGTTTTTAATGTTGCTCTTGCTTTCAGTTGAAACAACTTGTTTTTTTTTTATTTAATTTCTGATCGTTTTTTAAATAATGCCACGGAGAAATCCCTTTCCCACGGAAATATCCTCTGGTGAAAATTTAACCCTGACAATTACTCTTAACCACTCTGAGTGTAAAATTGAGACGGAAAAGAGAAAGCAAGACATATAAGAAGAATTTTGTATCATAACTCTGACAAATACCCCCAGTGTATAATTTCCCCTGAAAAGTTCACTCCCTGGAAACTTCCCTCCCCATGAAAAATTCCTCCGTGGAAAAAAAATCCCAGCAGAAAATTTGCGCCCCCCCCCCCCCAAAAATGTAGCCTATGCCTACATCCCAATTACAAACACTATGTGCAAACGATGGGCAAATATTATAACTTAAATATTATAACGCTCAATGTAGTTAAAAATTCTGGAAATTATGTCCTTGTGGATGACAAACCACCCAAAGCCCTAAGGGCAAGGGTTGAAGCTATGCCCTGGGGGCATATAAGGTTTTTATAGAAAGTGTTTTTGTAGAAACTTCAAAAAGGTCTCATTCGATTGGAAATTCAAAGGGCTAGTGGCCTTTTTTATTGTTGAAAGTGATTGGAGAGCAACTCACCCCCCCCCCCCTCACACCCACCATTTCCTCAAACACATCCAATTAAAATTTTGAGATATACATTTTGTTCAACGTAGTTGAAAGGTTTGGAAATTATGTCTTTCAGGATGACACTCCCCCTACAGCCCTCAGGTCAAAGGTTGTAAGTTATTCCCTGGGGGTATTTAAGGTATTTATAGAAAACGTTATCGTAAAAACTTCAAAAATGGCTCGCTCGATTGGAAATTGAAAAGGCTTATGGCCTTTTTAACAGTTGAAAGTAATTGAAGGGCAACAAACCCCCCTCTTACGCCCACCGTGCCCCCAAACACATGTAATCAAAATTTTGAGATATCTATTTTGTTCAAGGTAGTTAAACTTTCTGGAAATTGTAAGTTATGCCCTGGGGGCATATAAGGTTTTTATAGAAAGCGTTGTCGTAGAAACTTAAAAAAAGCTCATTTGATTGGAAATTGAATGGGCTAGTACCCTTTTTAATAGTCGAAAGTGATTGGAGAGCAACTAACCTCCCTCTCACGCCCACCATTTCCCCAAACACATCCAAATAAAATTTTGAGATAGTTATTTATTCAACGTAGTTGAAAGTTCTGGAAATTATTTCTTTGAGAATGTCAACCCCCCCATCCCTCAGGGCAAGGGTTGTAAGTTATGCCCTGGGGGCATATAAGATTTTTATAGAGAGCGTTGTCGTAAAATTTCAAAAGGGCTCATTCGATCGGAAATTGAAAGGGCTAGTACCTTTTTAATAGTTGAAAGGGATTGGAGAGCAACTAAGGCCCTTCTCACGCCCAAAATTTCCCCAAACACATCCAATCAAAATTTTGAGATGGCCATTTTGTTCAACGTAGTTGAAAGTTCTGGAAGTTAGGTATTCGAGGATGACACCCCCCTCACAGACCTTAGGGCAAGGGATATAATTTATGCCCTGGGGGCATATAACGTGTTCATAGAAAGCGTCGTCGTAGAAACTTCAAAAAGGATCATTCAATTGGAAATTGAAAGTGCTTGTGCCCTTTTTAATAGTTGAAAGTGATTGGAAGGCCTCACATTTTTATAGTAAAGATGAATGTGGGTACAATGCATTATTATTATTTTTTTTTTTTAGACCAGGGCATTTCGTATCGAAGGAGTTGTCATAGAAACTTCGAAAATGGCTCATTCGATTGAAAATAGAAAGGGTTAGTGCCCTTTTTAATAGTTGAAAGTGATTGGAGGGCAAATAATCCCCCTCCAATTTGCCCATTATGTTTAAAAACTAAATGTTGCCTTAAGATTAATTCAAAATGCACTGTGTTAATGCTAAATCCAAATAAGGAATCTCAGCAGTATCCCAAGAACGACTGAGGGTGTTATGTTCAAACTTTCGGGGCTACCTTCTGCAGTTAAAACTTAACCAAATCAAAATAGCGTTAGTGTATTCAAGCTATCAAGGAAAGTAAACGGGTTTTTTGTGAACGGTATCAAGTTCTCTTTTTCAGCTCAACTAGAGGTGGTATGAAACTAAATTAAACACTGCTATCTGTGTCCAGATTTTACAAGGATGTATGTTGTTAAAGATCACTGAAAAATTTTCTCCAGCAAACAAATAGTAGGCAAAACTATAAAGTCTTAAAAAACGAAAAGATTTAAACTTTTATTTTCTTTTTCCCTGAAAAGAGTGTGTCAATATAAAACTAACAGAAATTAATTTAAAAAAACTTTTTCCACAAAATAAGTTTTTCAAAGAAAAGTAAAGAGCTCCATTAAACCAAAAATGAAATCAAATAATCTACCCAGCGTGAAACTACCACAAATCAGTATCGATAAATAAATGAAACCCAAAAGAGCAGAAATTAACATGAGTAGGGCTACAAACCCCTATTCCTTCCCAAGGCCAGAATATAATTTGCCATTTACTGAAAAAATACAAATTAATGCGCATTGTCAGTTTAATATACATATACTGATTTTTATTAATCAAAATTTTAACATTATTTGATTTATTAAAGTTTTGAAAGTAAAAACATTTATGTTTTTTTCAGTAAAGTGCAAATTATGTTTTGGCCTTGGGAAGGCATAGGAGTTTTGAGCCCTACTCATGTTCATTTCTGCTTGTTTTATCGATCGCCTCCCAGGAGAATTTGAATCCTCTAAAATGTATGTTTCTGTGACAGATAAACAGGAAGGAGGAATTGAATTCACGCTAGTTTCCTGATTTAATTAAAATTTCTGATTTTAGACTTTTAACTAAAGAATAAACTGTAGTAGTGTAGACTCCGATACTACTGTGTTAAGACATGGGTTAAGACCCTTCAGGCCATTTGAATGCTATACAATAAAGAGCATACAGCCTGAGGGGACTAAATCATGCCATTGCTCCGGCCAGAAGACCCATATTTGTGAACTACAGATTTAACAATCCAATTTGGGTCATTGACCTACCTAGAGACAGGCATTCAAATTTCAACCTGTAAATACAGAAAAGCGATGACAATTTAAGTAAATAATTTTATTTAATTTCAAATTGGACTTATAGAATTTATTATATAAAATAATGTCTAGTTTTGGAGTATGTATAAAGTTGAAACTAAAAAAGTCATATACATTTTAGGCAATGATACGACAGCCCATAGTTATCAATGACCCAACCGCCAAGGGCCCCAGTGCCCTTCCCCCGCCCCATTTTTGCCACCTTTCTTTTCAAACTTTTTTTTAACATAGATATTTTTCAACTTTTGGTATGTCTTAAATTGACAGGAAATATAATTAAAAACAAAAAATTCACTTTTAATATTTTCGAACTACGAAATGAGAATGATATAGATCTTTTAGTCGTGATATGTTAGTCGTGAACCTAAATGAACCTAACTTAAATGGAGTTATTTGAAAAAGTGGGGATTATAGGTTGGGTGCAGGTACCCGGGTGTGGTTAGACCATTTTTTAGTTATTTCGTGTCTGACTCTGTGGGTTCTTAGGCATTTGTGCCTCTCTATCTGCGCCTGTGTGTCTGAGAAGATGTTTGCTTCTCTCTATGTCTGTCTTTGTGTGAGTTTGTGACTGACTCTGTGTGCTTGTAGATATGTTTTCCTCTCTCTCTCTCTGTGCCTGTTTGTCTGAGCAAATGTTCGCTTCTCTCTATGTCTGTCTTTGAATGATTTTTTTTCCGACTCTGTGCGTTTGTAGATATTTTGTTTCTCTCTCTGTGCGCCTGTGTGTCTGAGCGGATGTTTGCTAGTCTCTATGTCTGTCTTTGTATGGTTTTGTGTTTAACTTTGTGCGTTTGTAGGTATGTTTCCCTCATTCCCTCTCTGTGCCTGTGTGTCTGAGTGGATGCTTGCTTATCTCTATGTCTGTCTTTGTGTGTTTTTGTGTCTGACACTGTTTTCTGGTAGGTATTTTTGCCTCTCTCTCTCTCTCTCTCATACCTATGTGTCTCAGCAGATGTTTACTTGTGTCTATGTTTGTCTTTGTCTGATTATATGTCTGACTCTGTGATGTAGGTATTTTTTCCTCTGTCTCTCTTCTCTCTCTCTCTCTCTTTCTCTCTCTCTCTCTCTCTCTCTCTCTCTCTCTCTCTCTCTCTCTCTCTCTCTCTCTCTCTCTCTCTCTCTCTGCCTGTGGGCCTGAGCGGCTGTTTGCCTGCCTCTATGTCTGTCTTTGTGTGATTTTGTGTCTGACTTAGCGTGTTTGCAGTTATTTTTGCCTCTCTTACCCTCTGCGCCTATGTGTCTGGGCAGGTATTTGCTTGTCTGTGGGGATTTTGGAGAAAAAATCAATCCAGCTCATCTCTCTCAGACTACGGTAAAAGCTCTGTTAACCTACATCAGTTTCTAATATATCCACTATGAACCTACTAGTAGTATCTATGTCTCTGAAAAATCCTTTTCTTGCATCTCCGACTTTGTAATACACGTAATAACGTTTGACTTGTTAGCGCGCCCTAAAAATACGGGAAACATAACAATGTAATGCATAAATTTTTTTATTGAAATAACGACATGTAGAATATTAAAATAAAAATATGTTACATACATTATTATACATTGTTAATATTATTGAACAACTTTGGACATTTTGAATCTGTTCCATAAAATAATTCATTATGTTCTATTTTGATAGTGTAGTCATTCTCTAAGTTCGTAAATAATAGAATAATCATTACTCAATTTTGAGTCAATCACAATTTCTAGTGTGGTGTCAGCTGCAGGTTCAATATGAGTTTCGTCTTTTGTATATGTGCGTTATTTACTTTATCTGTTGGTATATGATCAATGGCAGTAATAATGTTTACATGAGCTTTATTTTAAATCAATTCATCTTTATATTCACAATTGATATTGTCTGCCAATGCCCTTTTTATTTTTTCAGAGATTTCACTGTCTATTATCACATTATTTTTACACAAGTAACAGTTCTGGCATGTAAACAAGATATGGCTTATGATATTAGTACAGGAGTACGCCTGTCTTCTTTTGACCTTGTGCTGAATGCTAATACCCGAAAGCTGACGATAGGGTTTATCAATGGGTGACGTGCTACCACAAACAAGAGCAAGAAGATGTTCCTCTTCATCAACTATTATTTTTATGTTGGCATTCTATTTTAGTGAAATCATCTCTGGGGAACTCACTTTCGCATATCCACGATCATAACAGTTGAATTTTTTCGGTACTCCAAAGAATTTTAATCTCTCACTGTCATGACAACGCACGTACATTTTTCCAATGAGATCCCCTCTAGTACTTGTTTCGTAGTTCACATATTTGTCCTTGTCAGCATTCAATGCAGTGATGATTTCATCATGTGCACACACTTATTTCGAATATTTCATCTTCACTTTATTTTAAATATGATGCAAGTGTTTATCCTTCCAATGTATAAAAAACTGATTGAAAATATACAATAAACTATGTAGTGTCGAAGACCATCCATAGAGTTGCACTGGTACAACCGCATGAATAAAAAAAATAGTTATTAATAATAAACCATAAATTAATAAACCATAAAACCCCCCAGCCCACCATCAATGTTACGTTGATGCTGAAGATTTTATACGTTGTTACAATTAGACTGACAAATAACGTAAAATCTACCGCGTTTACGGCGTCTTGCTACAACGCATCGCCTACTCGAGCATACCTACCCCGCAGACCCAGAAAAAATACGAAATTTTATGCTATAGACAAGGACTAGGATAATATTTTAGGGTTCTCATAACTTTTTAAAAAAGAATGTTTACAATAGTCAGTAAAAATTAAAAAATATAGGAGTCCCATAAAATGATAAAACGGCCTGAAATTAGCCTGAAAATTTTCAGGCAAATTTCAGGCCTGAAAACGGCCTGAAATTATTATGGTTATTAATAATTTTCGTCCAAAAGAGTTCAGTCAAAAAAAAGAAAAGTGTTACTACAAGCATTATTTTTCTAATAGTAAGCTTAACGACTAGAATATCCTCATCCTCTTTATCTTATATTTCGACGATATTAAATGTATTCTTTTGTTTTAAGTATATTTCATGTCATTTTAAGACACAAAAGAAGTTGAAAAAATTTCTCTGCTAAAAAAAGTTAAAAATGGAAGTTAAAAAAAGTTAAAAAAATAAGTACACAAAAAGAAGGGCAACACTTTATGGGGGAAATTGGGGCTCCTGGAGGTTGGGGTAGGGATGACTAAGGGATGTCGTATCATTGCTTAAAATGTATACGACTTTATTATTTTCAACTTTATGCATACTCAAATACTAAATAATATCTTATATCATAAGTTATATTAGTTCAATTTGAAATAAAAAAAAATTTGTTTACTTAAATTGTAATCACTTTTCTGTACTTGAAGATTGAATACATGCGAATCAAATTCTGACAGAAATTTGGATACCCGTCTCTAAGTAGGTCAATGACCCAAATTGGATTGTTCAATCTTAATTCACAAATATGGGTCTTCTGGCCGGAGCAATGGCATGATTTAGCCTCCTCAGGCTGTATGCTCTGTATTGTATAGCATTCAAATGGCTTGAAGGGTCTTAACCTAGGTCTTAACCCAGTAGTATCGGGGTCTATTTTATTAACGATAAATAGGCTAATGCATGATTTAGGTATTTCAGAGGGTATGTGCAAAGGAACATGTTTGGTTGTTACTGAAATATATATCAATTCAATTAAAGCAAAAATATTATTACTGGAGAAAATGTGGAAGAGAAGTATTTTGTATCAATGATCACCCGAAGCTATGCAAAATCATGAATGGATCTGAACAGCTAAAGCAAAAGGCATAGGAAAAAGTAGGAGGTAATGATATAGGAAAATTAAGCACAACGAGATATGTGGTTAGAAGACATGTAACAAAAAGTATTGCAACGAACCATAGTCAAAAATGATACGCAACAAAATTTGCGGCTAGAAGACAAGCGACACCGAGGATCACATCAAATCGTAAACGAAAATAATACACAGCAAAATGTGCGGTTAGAAGAAAATAAACTGAGAATCACAGCATATCCCAGGAGAATACAAATTCAATAAAACATATTCTGTGAAGGATAAACTAGAAAGAGGAATTGAATTTACGCTAGAATTTCTTAATTCAATTGAAATTGCTGATTTGCCCCATACCATTTAAACTGAACAATAACACGATAATTATGCTTATGCGTAACTCGAGAATCACATATACAAGCCTGCCAATTGCCGAGTACCAGGGACCGAGCAAGTCTCAGTCTTCTGGTACTAAGGTGTTAAAAAGTTTTTCTAAAATCACAGTCTGGACAAGCTAAGATTGCGTTACTTTGCCTCAAAATATAATTTGCATTATTTGTTTCATATATATTTGAGGATGAAAACAGTTTGTTTCTGCAATTATCTCCGACTGATTGCCACTTGAACACTTTACTAATACTCGCCAAAATACGTCATTGCTTTGTATTTTTATTTCTAATCTTTTCGTTACTATGTGCTTGAAGTCAAATTTCCTACCTCGAACTGTATCAGAAATGAATAAAAAGATAAACTAATCAGCTGAAGTACGCAACCCCTCGTCCCTGAAAAGGAACAAGCCTAACGATTCTTTCTTACAGGTCCCTCTTTGTGATAGAGCAAATCCCCCAAAAAAGGAAATCTAGATCTCGCTTGTGACCTGGTTATAAAGTTCAACGACCTAAAAAATTTTGATTAATGTCTCCTTGGCTATAGGCAAGGCTGTATCCTGGATTTTTTTTTAGCGGGGGGGGGGGCTTACAAAAGAATTTATTCCGGGGGGGGGGGTTACAAGAACTTTAAAAACGCATCAAAAACCCTATTTAATATATCCAAAATATCTGCAACATTCTTCGGTTTTCGATTATGACCTTAACCAGTTGGCTTCTTGTAATATTTTTCTTTATCCTTCCAATGCTCCCATAAATTTTTCACCATTATTTCCACATTAATCATGATGACAGGTCATTTTATTTTATTTTCTGTTGGTACAATGGGATTATGCTTTTATTGGCAATATCTTCAATATTTTGTGAAAAAAAAACGCTATTATACTTTTAGTGCCAGTAATCAGCTTGAGATAAGGCTATGCTGATTGTAAACAACTTGAAAGATCATAATTATAATATGCATCTAGACGGATCATATTTGTTGTAAAAGTGCTTTAGTGCGTAGTACTTAGTAAGTTGTGAAATTGTCTTTGAATCTGGTAAATATTGTTTTTATTCATTCCATATTATTATATTATAAAGCACCTTTTTTTTAAATGAATAATTTCTTACTATCTTCACTCTTCATACAGTTTTCCCCTCAGCTCCGTGAACATTATAGGCAGTAATGAGGCACAGAAAAAGAACCGAGTTGGCCCGATCCCAGCCCTGAGGTAAAGTAGACCAGGTCGGAGGCAGAAAGGATTGAGCTGGATAAATACTTTGAGGCAAAAAGTCAGGCAAACCTAAAATAGAGACAGTATTATCCCTTGAGCAAATGCAAAAGTCAATCGAAGTATCAAAACATTAATATTGAGCTGCAAAAGTCAATCGAAATATCACAATATTAAAATTGAGTTAAAAAAACCCAAAAAAACACAACGTTTGCATACATTTCTTGCCTGCATTTCTACGCCTCTAACTTGTCTGGTCGGACATTTATGTTTAACGGGAATCTGGATAAACATTTATTTAAACATGTTGTTATGTTGAAAAAAGCAGACACAGATGATGTTTACGATCAGCCAAGTGTATGGTCCTTACTGCAAAGTTCTAGACCCCAAAATCGGATACTTGGCTGTAATTCGTTTAAGCAACACACCAAAAACACTGCCGGACCGGACACGCATCACTGGACATGTTTGTGGAATGGAGTTTTACTAGACTTGCATGATAGTGCTGCCTATTTGTTCTAACTTTCTACCTTAAATTCTAACTGTAAGTAAGGAGCGACGCGGCTCAATAGTAACTGAAACTCTAAAAACGGAATTTTGATATCAATAAATACATCAAAAGAATGAACTTATTATGCTGATTCCAAGATTCATTATCAAAGTTTAGCGTTAACAATCAAAAGCTATGAGCCTGGGAAAATGTACCTTATTTTCGAAAAAGGGTCGAAACACCCCTCAAGGTCAAGGAATCTTAATAAAAATCACATCATCAGATTCAGCGTATAAGAGAACCCTTCTGTAGAAAGCTTTAAGCTCCTATATACAAAAATTTGGAAGTTTTTTTTTTTTTGCCAGAAGAAAGATCACGGATACGCGTTTATTTTATTATTATTTTTTCTCAGGGGTGATCGTATCCAACCAGTGATCCTAAAAGTTTGGGAGAGGGCTCGTTGGATCGGAAATCCGAACTTCAAGTGCCCTTTTTAAGTGAAAAATACTGGAGGGTAGATAGCCCGTCACCCCCCCCCCCCCCCCCCCGTTTTTACAAAAGTCATCCGATAAGAATTTGTGATGGCTATTTTGTTCATCATAGTCGAAAGATCTAATAACTATGTCTTTGTGGATGACTTGACCCCCATACCCCCTGGGGAAGAGCTACAAGCTATGAATTTTGCCCATTGTTTATATATAGCATTGGTTATTGGGAAGTAAACAGATATTTCTGACTGAGGATTTATTGTGGGGGAGGGGTATTTTCTAGGGAGAGAATCTTCCGTTTGGAGGGAATTTTCTGGGGGTGATTTTTCCAGAGGAAATTACAGAGGAAATTACACGGGGAGGAAGGAATTTGCTTACTCTTTGGCGTCTCCATTTTGTGTGTGGAGATGTTCTGGGGGAATCGTCCGAGGGAAATTTTCAGCAAGTTTGTAATTCTCAGGAAGATTTTTTCGTTAGGGGAGGGGGATTATCCACGGGAAAAATTCTCCATGGGGGAATTATCACCGGGAGAAATTTTCCATTGGGGAATTATCACCGAGAGAAATTTTCCATGGGAAAATTTTGCACGGGAGAAACTTTCCATTCGGGGGGGGGGGGTATTTCTAAGAAAAACATTATGTGTGGGAAATTCCCGCCATGACCTGAAAAACGATCAGAAATCAATTTAAAAAACGAGCCTTTTTTTCTAATGAAAGTATGCCAAGGAGAAATTTCTTAGGCAGAACTTCCAGGGGGAGGAGAATTTCAGTCAGATTCCAGGGGGAATTTTCCATCACCAATTATATAGGAGTATCAGAGGTTTTCTGGGGAGGGAGGAAGCATAAATTAATCTCTGTCCTCCCTTCACTTGGGTTAAACCTGAATATGACGGCTTGAACCGTCATTGAGCCGTATGGCTCAATGATAGCGCCCTTCTTATTGCAGATTTTGTTTAACACAAAAAAAAAACTTTCACTTTCCTACTGGGACAAAATTTGGCGAGGTTGGAGGGGTTCAACTGTGTCATCAGGAAATTTAGATAGGATGGTCGTGAACAAATACTACCAGGTGATTTTCAACTATGTTATGATGCCAGCTTCAGAATATTAATCAAGTCATGTTTGAATATTTTAAAAGCTGTTTATGTAATCGGACAATCAGCATAATGAAAAATATATCACAGATATAATGTTACAATCCATGACTGTAAAAAAAGGAAGAAAAACAACCAGCCACTTTGGAAATTCGGAAATTCAAGAACAAAAAGTTAATTTGCATTATAAAGATATTGAAAAATAATTTTATTTATTACTTTTTTTCGATGGACTAGATTTGCCACACGGCCTTCAAAAACTGTGCACACCATTTCGTGTCTCATGGATTTCCCGGCGTTATTTGAAGAACCGTCAGTAATTAAATAAAAAGAGTTTTTTCAACTGGAATTAAGGAGCGACATTAAAACTTAAAACGAACAGAAATTATTCCGTATGTGAAATTGGCTGCCCCTCCTTAACACCTTGCTCTTTACGCTAAAGTTTTTTGTTACTTGTAGAGTTATTACAGAGTCAAAGTTTGGCGTAAAACGCGAGATGTTGAGAAGGGGGCAGCCCCTTTCATATACAGAATAATTTCTCTTCGTTTTAAGTTTTAATATCACTTCTTACTTTGACGTGATTTTTTTTTAATTATTAAGAAATATAGGAAAAAAAGATCCTTTAACATTGTAAGTAAATAAATGTTTGTTTTTTTTAATTACGATATTTGGAGATGAAATTCAAGAATCCACTTTTCAAAGAGTACACGTTTCTGTCCATCTCTCTATTACGATACGATACGAATTTATAATGTCAAATAACAAGAGTTAAATGAGACACAATATAATTTAAATAATCACTCTTCCTTGTCACTTATTTATTAAACTAAGACACAAAACACTGTCGACAAGACAAAGTGTATCGATTGGTAGCGACGGGCTTACAAGGCTTCAGTTTATTCTGGTGCCTTGTATTACACCCTGTTCTTGCCGGTTCAGGGAGCAAGTCTCGATGTCTGCTTGAGTCCAAAAACTTCTGTCCAAAGGACATTGTAAGCTGGTGTCACCTGGCATCAAGTCCATATAGGCCTAGGGTTTTAAGGCTATCATCATAATTCGTGAATTCCGGACCTGATATTACACGGGTAGCTCGTTCCTGCACATTCTCAATGTCATTTCTTTGCTCTTTACTTAGCCCCGGATGCCACACAGGGCAAGCATACTTTAGAATACTCAGAATGTACAGTTTATAAAAATTCAACAGTGGGAAACGACTAAAACTGAATCGCCGAATTGTGACTAGATTACGCAACGCTATATTCGCCTTCTTAGTACAGCTATTTACATGATCCATCCATGACATTTTTTAGTTAAAAGTCAAACATAAAATTGTCATATTATTTACAATTGGCACATTTATATCACTTTGACTAGGAACTTCTGTTTTTATAAATGAGACTCTCATAAGTGCTGACTTTTTCCTATTACTTGAAAGCCGTTTTCTTCACAGTCAGCCTCAAAACGGCGAATTATGCCATCCGTACTAATCACAGATCCTAGCTTCTCAGGCGTCAGCTATGACAAATCATCTGTAAACTTTGCTCTGTTTTCATGCCAAGTCGCAATTTTGTTACACAGTATAAGATATAAAAGAGGTCCTGTTTTGGTACCTTGGGGTATTCCACAGAAAGTCTCAAGAAAATCCAATTGTACCCCATCAGCAGTCACAAACTCTGGCTTTTCGTGTAAAAAACTATAAACTATCCGAATTAAAAAAGGTCTAAAATCTGTCATTGACTCAAGAATATCCGGATGGCTTGATTTGTCAAAAGCCTTTTATAAGTCTGCTTACAATATTTCTACAAATGTATCTTTATTTTCTAGATGTTCCAGGGCTTCTTCCACAATTCTGATGAGATAATGTACTGTGCTAGATTCTTTGATAAACCCATACTGACAGGGATCTATTTTATCATGGAAATCTTCTAGTACCCATTTCTTTAAAAAATGTTCGAAAACTTTAGATACAATACGGGTCAAAGTTATAGGTCGTAGGTCACTCGCCCCTTTTGGATTCGAAACTTTTGGTATTGGCGTTACAACTGCATTTTTTAAATCATCTGGAAAGGTACCACTCAAATACATTGGTTTAAAAAGGCAGTCAGAGGTTCAGCTAGAAAGGCTGCATTTTCTTTGTAAAGGGTTGCTGGAATGTCTCCAGGGTAAGTTGCCTTATTGGGGTCAAGTCTCTCAAGAGCTTTTGCGACTTCGTGAGGGAAAATCACAGGTATTTCAGATTGAACAGCCAAGGGGGGAACACTGGAAATTGGTGGATTGCTTCTGCAAATACTAGCAAAATACTTATTAATAGCGTTTGCGTCGAGCTTATTCCCAGATTCGTCGTATACGCTTACACTTTGCCTTACAGAGGAGCCAGTGAGAAGCCATAAATCCTTTATAGTAACCGGCTGGATTTGTGGTCATGAGCTCGTTCATTTTTGAACCGTATGACTTCTCAGCTAATCTACATTCATAGACCACTTGATTTCTCAGCTTGGAAGCTTCACCTATCTTCCCCCTTTTATGGAGCCTGTTGCGTTTGCGTATCAGCCTTTTCAGGCGTGAGTTAACCCAGGGCTTGTCAGCTGAGTTTACTGTGACTGTCTTCTCTGGAAAATATACATCATAAGCTATCCGTATTTCAGTGGAAAATATTCTATACATGTCGTTGACATTGCAGTATTCGTACAAACTTTTCCAGTTTTTCGAAATAGCACATTTAGCGAATAGCTCTTTTCCAGACTTAGCCAGAGGCCAGCTGGAAAAAATTCGTTCGGTTCCTATTCTTTTTTTCTCCCTGGGACACCAGTGTATACAGAAGTGTGTACTTTTACCAAGACTTGGCAACGTCACTGGATCACTATAGAAATCGGAAATATCTGTGAAGATGAGATCAATGACCGACTTTTGAGTTGTCTTTTCACGAACAACTTGATTCAAGCTTAGCGATCGTTCAATCCAGCTCGGTAGTAGGTCGTTGAAGTCACCCATAAGAACCACAGAACTGTTTGGGTGTCTCAATTTAATATCATCCAAACATGCTTTTAGATGGGCTATGAGCTCCCGCCTGTAATTCGACCGCGGCGGAAAATAGAGCACTCCAACTACGACTACGACTACGAGGAAAACTTACGGGGAAGAACTTTTAGTCTCAATATTACCCACAACAGCTCGTAGTCGGTAGTCTTAGAGCCTTCATATATCTGATGCGGTAAATCGTTTCGAATGTACATACCTACTCCTCCTTCATGTGTGACGACAGCAACTTCCTTGTTTCGCCTACTCTTCACGAGAAAATTATAGTTACTTATCTGGGCGTTAAACGCATTGGCAGACCACGTCTCTGTCATGCAGCAAATATCAATTCTATTGTCATTTAGTCTTGTCGAAAGTTCCGTCACTTTATTGCTTAGAGACTGGGCATTAACAAGGAGAAAAGAGGGGAGGTCTTAGGAACTAGCCATTTCTTTCTTTTTATCTACCTGGGGTAGATTGCCCAAAAATGCTGGAAGTTTCCCAAATTATTAGAACTTGTTGGGACAACGAACGTGGGGGCTGCAGGAACCCCAAGAGATGGCCAGTGGCTCGCCATACTCCTGTTGGGAGGGAGAACTGGGCTGGGTTGAACAACTTGGCCGTTACCTGAGAAGAAAGAAGGAGCAGCATTTTGGCTAGGGTACATTAAGTACAAAGGGGAAATACCTCTCTCGTTAGAAACCGGTCTTCTATGATTATTCAATGGGAATGCCTAGGAGTGTTGGTATTTGGAGACCTTGCCAGTTGCTGCTTTGGAGACAGTTCCTGTTGCGTGGTGTGGACAAAGCTGTATTTCTGTTTGTTAGGGCACTGGCGTAGCGAACCATGCTTTCACTGGTTCGTGTGATTAAACTTACAGTTCTGACTCTGACACTTATTAGCTGTATAAAACTTGCAAGGATGAACAATAAGTACAAGCTTTAGCTTTGTTGCATTTTCCGTGACCAAAATATTTACAAATCGCCCTTTTCTCTTTGGTTCTGTGTGTGGTCGACTAGTAAACTGTGAGCGACTTTGTTTAGAAACCCTTTGTTGTTTAAGCTGGTTGGCAACATTCTCTTTCAGCTCAGGTACCACAAGATTTAGCAATACATCTATTTGCTTTTGTTGAAGCTGAATGATTTTGTCTTTTTCGGCCATAGCAAGGCGGAGCTGCATCAACTCTACCTGAGCAAAATCTTGATCTGTAGAGCAGTCGCCTCCATCATCTAAAAGCATCGGTTCGAGACTTTTCTTAGCTGCAGGTTCTTTCCGGGTAGATTAAGGGGATAAAAATTATTCTTTATCCGTCACATTTCTGGGAAGAGCTGCCTGCCCTCTCCCATCGTCACCATCCGTTTGTAGCTTGGCAGCCAATAATTTCAGTCGTGCTTCAAGGTCTGCTTTTTTCCCGGACGTATCTAGTCCATGTTTTTCGAGAAGAACGCCCAGAATAGGTACCGTAAGTTTTCCGATGCTCTTCGGAGATAATACGGCCAAATTTATTTCGCCGTTTTCTGACATATTGAACCGTAACAGTCGTGGCAACACTCTGCGGCTTTTTCCTTATACTACGCAATTCGAAAAAGATAACACTAAATGTTCCTTATATCAAACGACTTAATCTAATCAAATGTTGAACTAATTCGTTATTTTTCTGGTGGTTTCCTTGCGAGAGAAGTTAGGGAAGCGTTGAAGGCTGTCTACCTTGTCCCCGCAATTTAAGGGGCAAGCCCAGCGGGTACCACGGCTTTTGCTATCAATTCTCCACCCCTCTTCTGCTTACTTTTCTTTCCCCACCTCAGTCGCTGCGTAATTGCCTACAAATATCGTATGTCCAATTTGATCTTAATTGTGAACTTTTATAATTGCTGAAGGCCACTGAATTAATTAAGTGCTTGTTAGTGAAATAATAAGTCTAAAAACAGGTGCTTACACTCTGAAGACTAGCAATGAAATTTTACTATCCCAAGGGAATTTGAAATAGCCAGCAAAACAATAATCCGATTATGTAAATAAATCCAAAATAAAAGTCCACAGGGAAATTTCACAGCTTTAGTAGGGTTATATCCGAAGAAATTCAGTGTAGTCTTATTTGAAACCCCCTCCTCCAGTCTATTTTTCCTACATTTTTCTCATAGTTTTGGATATTTTACACCAAATTTACCCATTTTGTCTCTTCTTTATGTGGACCACCCAAAATAATTTTCACAGCCTACTCTGATAATAAATTCATGCGCACGTTCACGGATATAATCATCTCTGAAATATCACCTCCCTGCAATCTTTATCGTTGTAACAGATTTTTGCATCGTCAAGTTACACCGGGGTCCTACAAGCAAATTAGCCCTTATAATCGGGCCGGTGATCAGGTTTTTTTTGTGTTGTTTTTTAAAGTAAAGGTTCAAAGGCTGTTTTGAGATAACTGGCACTGGATTAAAACTCTCAGCATTCGATCAATTCATCTGTCTTTACTCTTTATAGTTATGGATGGATCTTCAGGGCTGGAGTACTGCCGTATCTCCAAGCGTCATTCAGCTATGGAACATTTTTATCTGTTAAAATCTGTTGACTTTGCTCTGTAAGAAATATCTTTTTTTTCTCTCCGGAATATTCCCATTTTTGTCTTTCGACTATCTCACTGGTGTCTAATTTTCGCTTCATTTACTCTTTACAGAGTCGTCATCTGAAAGGAGAATGCTAGATAGCCTCCGCGGAAAGTGACGATAATAACATTAAAAAAGAAAAAAAGATGGATACGACAGTTATGCCTCCAGATGCTACCGACAAGCTAATGTAAGTTCTTATCTTTTTCCCCTTTTCGTTAGTGATTGTTTTATTTAATGTCCCTTTATCCCTTTATCTACTTTAAATACCAGGAAAAAACGAAATCGTAATCCTGTTGTAAAATACATAACATAGTCGAGAAAGTCTAAAAAGAAAAATATGGCATTATTATAATATCGAAGAGTAAGTTTTCTATTTGTGTAATTATTCATGGGAGGAGGGAGGAAGAGTAGACGTCTAAAAAGAGTCTTAAACAATTCTAAAAAAAAATTCTCTGTAAAAAAAAAGTTCAAACAGTTCATTAATTCTTCCAATTTGGGAGAACCTAAAAACAAATAACGCAGAAAACCAACAACAGAGAAAATCAAATTTAACAAAATTATATATTGTAATAGCCAAAAAACCTAAATTCGAATGCTAAGCACTTATCAATAGCTATGATTTAACAAAGACAAAACAATGTTGTTAGCCTAACACTAGACATGTGACTGGAAAGGTGAAGGTTCTTTCAAACGAACGCAATTAGCTACCTAGGGAAACCTGACAGAAGGAGCAGCATCCTCATATACAAATTAATTTTCGTTTCTTTCACGGTTTAATTTTGCTCTTTACTTTCAGTTGAAAAACTTTTTTTTTAATTTAATTTCGGACTCGGACTCTTTAATTTCGGACGCGCACGAATGGATTAACGAGATTCCCACTTTTGTTTTACAAATCCTACCAGGACATTTCCTTTTCTCCCCACCCCCCTCGTGTAAAATTTCTCCTGGAAAATGCCCCTGGTAACTTCCTCCCCACGGTATATTTTTCTTGTTTAAAATCCCCCCTCCCCGCAGAAAATTACCCGAAAAATCTCTCACTAACAAATACTCTAAGTGAACAACATGGGCAAGTTATTTAACTTACAATCCTTTCCACAGGGAATATGTAAGGTCATATCATGACAAAAAGCATATAGTCCAGGACTTTTAGCTCAAAAAAGTGTCGAACCCGGACAAAATTGCAATATAAACGAAAATGGTACCAAAATGATCAGAAAAAAACTCTGTACAGCATACTAAAAGTCCCCATAAATCCGAGTGGGGCGAGCACCCGAAAAACAGGGGAAAAGGGGGAAAATGGGAAAAATGCCGAACATGCCCAGAAAATAGTTCAAAGTGAGTTTTCTGAGGTTTTCACATACGCTGATTACGAAATTGACATCTAAAATTCAGTATAGAAAAAGAGTACTACGGAAAATGGGGGAACAGGGGAAAGAGGGAAGAAAAGAGAAGAATATAGGGTAGGGGTAGAAAGCGGTTTGAAAGATATTTTCTGGGGTATTCCTATCTGGTGATTACGAAATTGAGAACTAAAATGATATAAAAAAATTGATTAACATAAAACGGGGAAATGGGGGGGGAAGGGAAATATACAGGGTAGGGGTAGAAAGCATGTGGAAATGTTTACAAATGTTAATACAGGAGATCTATAGAGGTTCGGCTACCCCATAGGTTCGGAAAAGGCAAAAAAATAAAACTCGAGAAAGAAATCGAGAAAAACTCGAAGCCCTTCAGGTAGTGTCGCTACACCTCGAAGCCTTACAATTGTCTCTGAAATCCAGCAGAACTGAAAAGCTATTCATGCAGTATTCCGAAATGGTTTCGATCTTTTGGAAGTTTTTGAAAGCAGAAAGTACTGGAGACTGGGATCTCTACTTATCCTCTCTTTCTGGAATGCTCCCATATCCCGCAGCAGCGGGGCATAATTTTTATGCCAAGTTATTTTGCCTGTTTCTTCAGATGATGCAGGAACTTAAAACATTGAATCCACAGCTTTTCGGACCATTTGCAAGCGGCAAGTTTATTACCCAATGAAGTGATCGTTATTGGGCTGGATTGGCTCCAGACCTCGTCGTCGAGACAGTGCTGATGAAGAGCCTAAAAACAGATGGAGGGCTGACAAGAGGAAAAGGGATGACTGACATTCAGAGAAACATATGGACAATGTCTATGCCAGTACTCGCTTCAGTGAATGATCTAATGCAGAAACTGACGGGCCTAGAGTACAGTTCAAGTGAACAGCACGTTACTGCAACCGCAGCACGAATAAAGAGAGATACTAAGGATCTACTGACGTTTCTTGAATTCCTTCTAGAGAACTGTCCTTTCACTAGTTCCACAGAAATTAGAAGTATAGGTTCCGGGCTAATTGCCCAAAAAGGCGTCAATGCAGAGGATGCTAAAGCTGTAGGTGAGCTGATCCTCCAGCGCATGGATGGCCAATCCGTCGAAATTTTTTCATTCAGGAAGAAAGACAAAGTCGTTACACTGGCATCCGATGGGAAAATAAGGATAGATGGCTAGATTTTGCATATCGACCCTGCACTGCTTTTTCAACGTCTTTCAACTGCTGCCCATACATCTGAAAATGACATGGCAGAAACTTTACGTTACGAACTGTGCAGTTAACCGCCCGCTTTGTTTGAGAATTCTAGCATAATGCGTCAGCCAGACAAACCTGCACTAGCGAAAGCAATATGGAAAGAAGCGAAAACAGACTCGATTCACCACCTGCCAGTGTCAGATCGTGTCACTGTAGTTGACGGAGGTTGGCTGCTTCAGTAAGTACCCTGGAAGATTGGTGTTACTTATGATTCAATCTGTGACAGCTATATTAGTTTCGTTACTTGACGTTGTACCTCCCCTACTGTTGTCTTCGATGTATACAGCGCTGGTCCAACCACGAAAGATGCTACCCACAACCGACGGTGTAAGGGAAGCCAGCATCAAGTGATCGATTTCAGTTCAAGGATGAAGCTCCAGAAAAAGAAGGAAGAGTTTTTGAGCAAATCTCAGAACAAACAGTAAATTATAAGCTACATCGGGGAAAAACTCAGAGCCAAAGGATTTGAAGTCGTCCATGCGAAGGACGATGCTGACTATTTAATCGTGAAGACTGCCGTAACGAAAGCAGAAAACTCTGAAACAATAGTTCTTGGCAACGACACTGACCTTCTGATTCTACTCTTGTATCACCTCCCGCCTAATGCAAAAACACTTTACTTCGAATCGTCAACGAACGCAAAAGAAGCGATAACAGGGTTCTGGTGCCTCAACGAAGTTAAAAAAAAAATGGGAGAAGTATCCAGGCTAATTCTGGTAGGGCACGCACTCATGGGATGTGACACGACCTCACGAGTTTTTGGATTTGGAAAGCAAGCTGTGCTACCTCTTTTGAAGAAGAGCGAAGTATTCAGAAAAAAATGCGAAGTGTTTCTGAATGAATCATCATCTAGAGATGAAATTGTGAAAGCGTAGGAATATCTTCTCCTCAGCTCGTATAAAGCACGACCAAACGAAAATATCACTAAGCTGCGACATCGAATTTTTCTTGGAAAAAATTTCTTCGTCAAATACTACGGTGTTTGTTAAGCCTGAAAGGCTTCCGCCAACCGAAGCTGCAGCTTCATTCCACTCCCAGCGAGTGCGCCTCTAGGTATCCCGTTGGAAAGGGGAACCAGCTGACCTCGACCCGGCTGACTGGGGTTGGCTCCTCAGAGACCATAAATACTCACCTGTGATGACCAATTTGTTGCCCGCACCTCAGACTCTTTTGAGTGTCGTGAGATGCAACTGTAAGACAGGCTGCAAGAACTCGCGATGCAGCTGCAATAAAAATAGATCAGCGTTTATGTTCGCGTGCGGAGAATGTCAGGGTATCAACTGTTTGAACAGGGACAACGAGATTGTCGAAGACAAGGAGTTCAACTAGTGACATCAATGCTGTGTTTTTCAAGTCAACTCTACTGCCTTAAAAAGTGCAGATTTTACCTATAGTTACTCAAGTTTTTTTTTTAGTTTTTTATTCAACGATATTGCCTTCGAAAGTGCAAATTTTAGCTATAATATCTGAAGTTTTGTACTGTAATCAGTGCCAAGCGGTTGTTTTCTTTATGTTTAGTAATTCAAATGGTTGTAAGAAATGTCTGTGATTCAAGAAAGTAAGAGTTTGATACTTAAGCGAGTTATTTTGTCCATAGGCCTACTTATTAGCCATTAGCAGCTGGCTCAGGAGTCAGGCTTCCCTTCCCCTTTTCCGTTATTTCCTCCAGTTTTGTTCGGTTTTCATGGTTCTCGTTTTCTTTCCTTCATTTTAGGTGTCAGTTTCGTGATCAGCAGATAGGAAAACCCCAGAAAACACATTTCAAACTGATTTCTACCCCTGACTTCAATTGTCCCTTTTCTTCCCCTCTTTCCCCCTTTTCCCCCGGTATGGTGGGGCGCATGTTGTGTATTTCATTTTAGATGTCAGTTTCGGGATCAGCAGATAGAAAGACCCCAGAATACATATTTCAAAGTGCTTTCTACCCCTACCCTTTATTTTAAAATTTTTTCCCTCTTCCCCCTGTTCCCCCCGTTTTCCGTAGTACTTTTATTCTATACTGAATTTTAGATGTCAGTTTCGTGGTCAGGGTATGGGAAAGCCCCAGAAAACTCACTTTGAACTATTTTCTGGGCATGTTCGGCATTTTTCCCAATTTCCCCCGCATTTCCTCCTTTTCCCCTTTTTTTCGGGTACTCGCCCCCCTCGGATTTATGAGGACTTTTAGTATGTTGTACAGAATTTTTTTCTGATCATTTTGGTAGCATTTTGGTTTATATTGCAATTTTGTCCGGGTCAAACCCTAAAAGTCCTGGACTAATAGTTATTGGACCTTCAACTAAGCTTAATTAAATGGCTATCTTAAAATTTTGATCGGATGTTCTTGGGGGAAAAGGACATTAGGATAAGGTCTAGGTGCCTTCCAAGGTCTAGGTGATCTCCCGATCTTCTAGGACCATTGGTTCGATATGATCACCCCTGGGGGAAAAAAATGGGCTCGTAGCTTTTCATGTGTAACATTTAAACTTAAAGAACTTTATATATTTGGAATCAACGTAAAAAGCTAATTATTTTATTGTATCTATTGTTCTTTAACGGAAGTAGACAGTATTAATATAAGGTTGAAGAATAAGTTTGTTATTCGCATACCTGCACATAAGGGGCCAGGGGGGGGGGACCTGCCCTCTAAATTATTTTTATAATATATTTTTATAAATTATTCTCCTAAGCATCTTTCTTTTCAGTTTAATTGTTAAGGAAAAAAGAAATAAATATAATGTAGTAACAGATGAAAAGGTATCCAATCCTTAGCAATATTTAAAATTTATAATTTAAGTAAAAATAACAACAGAAACCTAGGGCAAGTATATGCAGATAAAAGACAATCTCTACATATTGCTGACTATAATTGCTTTGTACATACTAAGCAACATAGCCTAGAGAAATTAGAAACATCTCCGTTCTAATCACGATCACAGTGAAGGGATCATCGAGTCCATAGTGTGTGAATCTCTAAGGGTTTTTTCACCAGGAGAGGGGGGGGGGGCTAAGCAGGCGTTATGGATATTTTTCTCATCTGCTTTAAATATGGGCCAGGGAGGTGACAGGGCTAACACATGAGGGATAACGAAAGAATCATAAATTTGTAAAGATGTGTAAGACATACTAACTAATTTCTTAAAGCCAATTAAAGTAATTCCTTGTAAAATTCGCCTTTCGCTTATTTTTAAGTTTTGTTATAATTTCTGTGTTGTGTGTGTGTGTGTTTTGAAAAGGCAAAAAAATCGTGACACAATGGAAAAATATCAAGAAAATTTTGTCACTGACTATTGATTATTGAAAATTGACTGTCTAATTTAATTGATACTATTCCTATACACCCCTGATTAGTTAAAAGACGTTAACTCTAGTTTTTGGTGTGTTTCCAAATCGGTCTAAAAATATACCATTTCATGGTACTAGAAAGCGCTAACTCTAATAAGAGTGTGATAAGGCCCTAAAATCGAAAAAAAATACAATTTTTTTTTCGAGATCTTCCCCGATAGAATCCCAAACGATACTATAATATTACTAGCTTTATGCTTCAAAATAATTTCTCTCTTACGGTAGCGTTGGGATAAATAAAGCAAAAATTCCAATAGGAATTTTAGAAATGGGTAAGTTAGTTCGTTTTTTTAGTTTTGTATTTTTAGTCAAGATAAAGCAATATTTTGCCAAAATTAGGGCGAATTTGGAATGTTTAGCAAAACTTAGCTACAAAGTTGAAATTCCTTTTGTAAATTCAAATACTGGCATGTGAGTTTATTATTGACTTATAAAGGTAGTCAGATTTGTTCTGTCATCCACGGGCTAGCGGTGCTTGCGTAAATATTGTTTGACATGTATTCTTTGAATTTTGAGCATTTCATTTTTTCTAAAAATATATATAATTCTTTATCTTGAATATGTTTGTAATTCTAGCTATTTTATGCCTAATTTTTATTGCCATTTTTAAGGGTAATTCCTAGGAATTTTTTTATTTATATTATTTTTGGAGGAATACAGTTTTCTAATCTTAAAATCAATCATTGCTCTCATAGTTCAAATTTTTATCTAAAATTCAGAAATATAATCCGAACTTTACCATCGCTCAAGGCATGGATATTTCTCACCATGCTATTTGATTCTGACATTTTTGATAGTACTTAAGCATAATAGAATTTATTACTGTGCATTAATTTGTATGTGTATTTTTGTAGAGCTCTTCTTACATTTTACAATAAAAACATGTGTTTACTGTGTTCAAGGACAACGTATAAAATATTTTCTATGCTACCTTCGCTCTGATCTTAATCATGGCCCAGTCGCTGCTCAAGTGGCTAGAACTACTTCTATCGGGTGTCAGTTAGCGACAGCAGAGATAATCAGGGATTATTTCTTATTGAGTAATTTATTCCAGTATTATAATCCTCTCTGCCCCCCCCCCCCTAATCCCGCAGTTTTAACTTAAGGAAAGGACTAGCTTAATTAACTCAGAAACTTGCTTGATAATATTTACCGGGTTGTTATTTATGCTTCTTCGAATTTGCATATTGACGCCTCTTTTCAGTAGAGCTTCGCCCTAGACGAGCTGAGTGGGTTACTAGAAATTAAAATTCCCTCTTACGTGATCTGATTGTATACCATTATATCAATGCAAATGAATTCTTCTTCTTCTATTTTGGAGCAAACTTAACAACACTTGAAAGATGCACTACGAAAGACTTCTTATAACTACGTTTTTTTACCTTAATCATACTGTTCAAATTCTTCTCAGGTGCAGGGTACCAACTCATGAAAATTTAGGGGGGCACATATTTCTTCCTCTTCTTCTAATGAAGAAACAACATGATAATTATTTTTTTTTTAATGTAAAGAAGGGAGAAACGTTTTTGATAAAAATGCCAAAAACAATGTTTTTCGATATCTAGTGGGGGACCAGATACCCTCCTTACTCTCCTAATTAGTGTCCCTGCTCAGATGGCTCAAGTGGCAGTTCTGTACAGCAGAGATAAGTACTGTTTTCTTCTCTAGAGTAATTAATTTCAAGCGAATAATTCTCTCTAAACCTCACTAAGCACGCAGCACTAACAATATACTTGGAACGAAGACTCGCTTGTTGATCTTTATCGAGCCACTCTTTCCGTGCTTCGGATTCACATATTGATGTCTCTTTTCAGTTAATTATTTAATATATTTCAATACTGAAAAATATTTCAAATATTTCAGAATAATAATAATAAATAATTGTCTCCAGAAAATATTTATTGATGACAATATCTTTATATCTGAATATTTTTAAATTTTCTTGTTTTTATTTAATCTTGTTCCTTCTGAAATGTTGTTCCTTCATTCATTTATTTTATCGTTGGACAGGAAATTTAATTTATTTTCTCTGTTCTTTTCTGTGTATTGGACAGTTGGCTCTAATTGGTTACTTATTTTGATAATATTTCAAGGTTATCTAAAATCAGAAAACATTATGAGGATTTTTAGACCCTATTCAATGGGAATCTCAGGGTGTCTAAACCCCTTCTTCATCCCTCAGGATGCTGAAAAAGGCATAAAATAAGCACTTCACCTTTTTTTTTAAGTCTGAACAAAAGACTTAAAATATCTTTTCAATTGTTAAATTCCCAAAATTCCCAGTACAAACCAAGGCAGTCTCAATAGTTATTTTTAAAAGCTCAAAATTAGCAAATATAAATTATGTTGGTATATCAGGAAAGAGTGCTTAGTAATCGGACCCACTGTCTCTATGACGACCCCCTAATTCTGACATATTTGCTTGGTTTTCTTAAATAAATGTCCGGATAAATTGACATATTTTTGACATTCAGTCTTCTGATCTTTCGTTCATCTGAGGATATTGTCCGTCTCTTCGGCGATTGCTCGTCTGTTGCTAGAGAAACGCTGTATTGGGAGATTATGCAAACAATAAGAAATCCTACAAGAATTGTTAAAAGGTTAGTTCCTCGATATTGCTAAAAAAAAAAGTTTCTATTAAATTTTTTCTTTAAGCCTTTTTCAAAATTTTTTCTTCAAGCCTTTTTCAAATTCCATATTAATAGCCCGATATTGAACAATATAAAATCCATAGTCAATGTAAACATTTAATTTTGAAATCAGGAATTAGTATCAAAGGTCTGAGGAAAACCGACCCCTCCCCCCAAGTTATTTACCCTCCTAGATTTTGATAACTACCTTTTTTGGAATTTGTATTGGAAAATAGATTTTTTTTTTTTTATCAAACAGTTCGTGGTAACGAACTAACTGTATGTAAGGAGCGACCCGGCTCAATGGTAACCGAAACTCTAAAAAACGGAATTTTGATACCAATAGATACATCAAAAGAATTATATTTTAATTCTGATTTCAAATATATAAGGTTCATCAAGTTTAATCCTGCCAATCAAAAGTTACGTGACTAAGAAAATTTTGTTGATTTTCGAAAAAAGGAGGAAAGACCCCCTAAAATTTACAGAATCCTAATTAAAATCAGACCATCATATTCCGAGTATCCAAGAACTCTCCTGTAGAGGTTTCAAGCTCCTATCTACAAAAATATGGAATTTTGCATTTTTTTGTCAGAAGAAAGATCACGGATGTTTTTTTGTTTTTTTTTTGTTTTGTTTTTTCTTTTCCCCATGGGTGATCGTATTGATCCAGTGGTCCTAGAATATCGTGGGAGGGCTCATTGGAACGGAAATTAAAAGTTCTAGTGTCATCTTTAAGTGACCAAAAAAATGGAGGGCAACTAGGCCCCCTCCCACGCTCATTTTTTTCCCAAAGTCACCTAATCAAAATTTTGAGATGGCCATTTTGTTCAGCATGGTCGAAAATATTATAACTATGTCTCTTAGGATGACTTAATCCCTCGAAGCCCCCAGGGGGAGGGCTGAAAGTTATGAACTTTACCCAATGTTAACATATAGTATTGGTTATTGGGACCCGGCTCAATGGTAACCGAAACTGTAGAAAACGGTATTTTGACACAAATAGATACATCAAAAGAAGAGGATATTAATTCTGATTTCAAATATATAAGTTTTATCAAGTTTAATCTTACCTATCAAAAGTTACGCGCCTGAGAAAATTTGGCTAATTTTCGAAAAAAGGGGGAAAGACCTCCTAAAAATTATAGAACCTTAATGAAAATCACACCATCATATTCCGCGTATCAGAGAACCCTACTGTAGAGGTTTCAAGCTCCTATGTACAAAAAAGTGGAATTTTGCATTTTTTGCCAGAAGAAAGATCATGGGTGCGTGTTTATTTTTTGTTTTTTGTTGTTGTTTTTTCCAGGGGTGATCGTATCGACCCCGTGGTCCTAGAATATTGTGGGAGGGCTCATTGGAATGGAAATTAAAAGTTCTAGTGCCCTTTTGAAGTGACCAAAAAAAATGGAGGGCAACTAGGCCCCCTCCCACGCTCATTTTTTCCCAAAGTCACCTGATCAAAATTTTGAGAAAGCAATTTTGTTCACCATGTTCGAAAGTATTATAAGTACGTCTTTTAGGATGACTTAATCCCCCGAAGTTCCCGGGAGGAGGGCTGAAAGTTATGAACTTTACCCAATGTTAACATATAGTATTGGTTATTGGGAAGTATACAGTACAGACGTTTTCAGGGGAGATTTTTGCTGGTAGTGGGGGGGGGGGGGGTCGGCGGTTATGTGGGAGGATCTTTCCATGAAGGTAGTTTTAATGGGGGAGGGACATTGCTATGAAGGGGACGCCGGACTTCCCAGCGTTAATTAAAGAAGATCAGAAATTAAATATAAAAAAACAAGTTTTTCAACTGCAACAGCAGCAACATCAAAACTTTAAACAAACAGAAAATATTACACATATGATTGGGTTCACACCCTAGTCAATACCTCACTCTTTAAGCCAGAGATTTTTTAGTACTTTCATAAGAGCTATTTATTCTAATTAACGGCCTTTGTGATTAAGCGGTCATTTTTAAAGAATTGGAACAAAATTCGAACTTTCACTTAAAGAGCAAGGTATTGACTAGGGAGCGAACCCCCTAATATGCGTATTAAAAATATATGAATATAGAAGTTCGTTACGTAGGTTAATTCGTAAGTTACGTATATTTATTATTAATAAAAACGTTCGTAAATAAAATGAAACAAGTTTCGAGAAAGCCATTTAACCAAATAAAAATAAATTAATATGAAAATTTTGTTTTAATTATTCATGTGCTGTGAGCCAAGATCAAAACCTGCATTTATTCAAAAAAGTTCAAAAATTAAATAAAAAAAAACAAGTTTTTGTAACTGAAAGTAAGGAGCGACATTAAAACTTAAAACGAACATAAATTATTCCGTATATGAAAGGGGTTGTCCCCTCCTCAACGCCTTGCTCTTTACGCTAAAGTTAAACTCTTTCCCATAACTCTATTTTTTTATACAATAAAAACCCTTAGCGTAAAGAGTGAAGCGTTGAGGAGGGGACAGTCCCTTTCATATACGGAATAATTTCTGTTCGTTTTAAGTTTTAATGTTGCTCCTTACTTTCAGTTAAAAAAACTTGTTTTTTTTATTTAATTGAAAATAAAAAGCAAAATTGTCCCTTCCCCTAGATTTTGAAAAATTTATCCCCCCCCCGTTAATTTTTGTGAATTAACGCCACTGAAGAAAAGACTACCATCCGTCAGACTTCCCTTATGATATTTTAGGCCCGTTTTTTAGCACTAAGATCTTACATCTAAGATCTTACATCTTTCTGCAAAGATTATCGTTTTTTAACTCATCTTTGTTCTAAGATCTTACAGCTCACTGACGTTAGCAAAAAGTGTGAAGAACGCCACTGTTCTGCCATATATAATAAAGATGAGAGAACTTTAATGAACTACTCATCTTTCTTCTCAGACCGATGATCAGAGCAGAATGATGAAAGACGTTTGCACAAAAATGACCTAATATGTAATATCTTTGTTCAAATATTTCACTTTTAAGCGTTTTCTGAAAAAAGATGTAAGATCTTAGTACATTGATGAGTGAAAAAACAGGCCTTTTGTTTTGATGCCCTTCTTTCAATTAAATAGAGCATGGGGAATCCCCAAAGATAGATCCGACGGACTTTTCATTCCCTGATGGAAAATTTAATCCTACGAATCTTCTTTTAACAAATTATTTTTTTTAAGATCCTAGTTTGTTTATTGAATCAACTTCGAGGATTTATTTGAAACTTGAAAAAATTACCCTTTTTGATGTTTAATTTTGATTCTAATTCATCTGGCACCTTTGAAACAACTACCCAGGAACGCATACAGAGGATGATTTCCATTTGTAGAGGCATCAGACCTGGCGCAGGAACCAGCGGCTTTGTTCTAGGATTGTCAATTGCACAAGGAAAGTGGTGCAGCTTTAACACCCCTTTATCACAGGGTAACAATTGTAGAGGAGATAGGGTAGATTCTGCCATTGATCCCTAAAATTTGAAAAAGACTCTTTTGTATTTCTCATTGAAAAACTTAAAATTCCCTCCCCTTGATTTTGAAAAACACCTTTTTTGCATCTTCATTTAAAAAAAAAAAATCAAAAACGAAACCCTTACATTTTAGTAAATTGGCACACTTAACCTACCTCTGACTGTGAATATCTAAGGATAAAATCTTTAACCACGTAGTTGCTCTACCAATAGTTTGATATCTACCAAAAGAGTTTAAAAAATGAGAACGTTAAACGATAGTGCCTCAGGGCAACGCAAAGGGGTTAAGTTCTTGCAAATTACTCATCTGCTAGTTTATTCAGGAATTTTCTTTGAACTTAAACGTTCTCAATACTAACTGAAAATATACCAAAAGGAACGAGAGACATTTTCCCAAAATTCTATGGTAAAAGGGTTTTTTGATTCCGTTGGTTAAAGTCTGTAACATATTTCCGTAAAACAATAACATAAACATTAACAATGTTCTTTAAAGTACTAAGAACACAGAATTAAAGGCTTTCTTTACCCCTCTTATAGTCCGTCTCAGGGCTATTCACACCTGAAACCCAAAATTTCTTATGGTTTCCTTTCGGTTGTTTCAAAACTATGCAGTTTTTAGGGCATCACCACATTTATGCCAAGTTTAAATGGGAAAATAAATATACTAAGCTAATTAATCAAATTTGACATCGCTTTTCGTCCGTAAAAATTCAATCATTAAATTATTCGATTCCTAAGGACAAATACACCTTCAAAGGATGTTTTCTTAAGATGTTTGGTGCCATATGTTTTTAGCTTATTTTCGGCTTTTCAGCCATGTTCTCTTTTTTTTAATTTGGCACCCTCTATTATCAAAACTGCCTATGGAGGTGTTTTCACTAAACATTTTTTTTAGATTTTTCTAATTTTTTAAGTCATGGTATCCACTGAACTAATTCAAACAATCAGATTTAATTATACTACCGATTTAATTGTTTAATTATAATCTAATTGATTTTTAATTAAATGTGCATTAAACTTTAATTATAATTTTTAATTAAAAATTATAATTATTCAGATTTAATTATATTGCATGATCAATTAGTTCTTCAAGCGTATGTCAGAGGGAAGGACTTCTGGACACAACCGTGATTGTTTTTTAACCTGATTGGCTCTCCTGTTTGCCGGGAGCCACTAAGAAGAACCAAAAATTAAATTTAATTTTGCTCTCTCTCCAGTGTCAGCCTTAAGCTAGTACAAAAAAAAATAAAAAAATTGGAATCATTAGATTTTTGAAGAAATATTCCCTCTTTCCTCTCCCTTAAATCTAATTACTTAATTACTAAAACTAATTAACTAATTACTTAATTAATTAATTAGGTTCACCTTTTGCCCCCTCCAGTTTTCATGGGGCTAATGTCTTATAGCTTAATCTGATTGAACCTTTGTTCTTTAGTAACACGGTTGCAGTGCTAAATCGGTTGGTCTATACTCCATAAAAACTTAATCATTGAATTTGATGAGTTAAATCAAGATGAATTAAAGACTGAATCACTTACACCCACTTCTGTCCTTGGAAACAAATATTATCCTTTATAGCTTTTGTCTCAACTGCCATAGGCAAATGGCACAACCGGAGCGGGGAGGGGTACAGGATGGAATTTATCCCCCTATAGATCTTTTGCCCTCTCCCCCTCCCCTAAGATTTTTTAGATACGTGATTTTGGTATTTCATTGAAAAATGTCGTTTTTAGAATTTGCATTGTAAATAATAAAAAAATAGCACTTAAATACTCAATTCAATAAGTAATTCAAAACAACATCACTTTTTTTTTATTATAATTCATTATAAAGGTTTTTGTCTCCCCGGGGGTGGAATTTTTTTACTCCTTTTGGTGCACCCCTGCTTTAGCCTGGTTATGGCACTGCAAGTGTAACATTGCACCTTAATTTTTTATAGATGGCGTTGCTGTAACAACTTTCTTAGGTTTTGGCTGCTTATTTCTTGGAGCCTTGGCGAAAGTAGCTATCTTAGCCTTGTACCGGCCTTAACATGTTATATACACCCTTTATGAATTTTTCAGTAAGTTATATATCACAATGTATATCTCGGTACTTGTATGATATACACCTACCGCTCAAGTTGTTCATATATTGACGCACTGTAAACAGGTTTCTTTCGCTAGTTTTTTTTTTTACCTTAGTGGGAGAAAAGACAAAGCGATTAAGAGAAGTGACAGAATAGATGGGAAATATACAGTTTGGGCTATATATTTGCACATTAGGGTGGTGGGGGTAAAGTATTTGGACAGTGAGAAGTGAGAAAACAATTCTTACTTCATTATATGTAGAATAATTGTAGCTAACAAATTTTGCACTCAGACCCACCTTACTTTACCCCCCCCCCCCCAAATGTGCAAATATATATCCTAAATATGTTTCTAACGTGTTATATTTTTATCATACTTAGGTATATTTTATTAGGATAAACCTAACTTCACTTCTTGACTGGTAGGGGGTATATCATATACGCACCTATATTTCAACTGGTCGCCTATTTACTCCTTGGGGTATTTGATTCAGTCTACTGTTTAGTCCTTCGGACAAATAAATAGAGAGAGAGAGAGAGAGAGAGAGAGAGAGAGAGAGAGTGAAAGAGATGGGCAGATAGAGAGAGAGGTCATATCGCTTGTGTGTCTCAATTCAGGATTTGGAGGTCAATTCTTGTTAAAGAGGACAAAAAAAAATTGCCCTTCCTGAGGCATCTTCATTCAAATAATTTTTCCATTATAAAGTAAGAAAATATTTGTTTTTGGTTGTATTGATGAATATACCCCCCACCCCCACCCCACCGACCAAAACTCCAACTTACTGGACTTAGCCCAACTTCCATAATTTTTACGATTTTACTTATTTTTTCACAATTTCCCTACGATGATTAAGTTATTCATTTGTTTTCCAATGATTTACGAATTTGACAGCCTCCCCTCACCTCCTCTGAAGTTCCTCTGATCATACATTAGGCAAAAATTCAAACTTTTTTTCTTTCTCGGTGACGGTCAAATTCAAAGTAAAAAATTTAAATTTTCATTTGAAACGAAGTTTCTTGGATTGCACGGCATTTTAAACCAGTCCATCATTGTCTTTTTCTAGCAAGTCGGTGATATTTTAATTTCTCTCTGTGGAACTGTTCCAAATCTAAGAATTATTTTTCGAATGCATACATGCTTTTCCACTGGATTAAATTGTTCTTCCTTCTCTTCACTTTTTTAAGTTAAATAATTTTTTCTGGATACGCTATTGTTAACTGGTAAGTTTTTATCTTAATATTTATAATATTTTAGGAAAATCTTTGGGAAATCTATTTTAATAAAAAATCTATTTTAGGAAAATATATTAGGAAAATTTTAGGAAAACCCTTTGTTGCACAGGTATGAATAAAAGAAATCAGTGAAAACAGGTGAGCATCCAGGAGGTCTCGAAGTCTTTAGCCCCGAATCATTATCTTACGATTTTATTCATAATCAAATATAATAGCTTCTTAATTCACCAGATTTTTGCTCATTATGTCAATTTTACACCCCCTCCAAAATGTGCCTTTTTGCTCTTAAAAAACGTCTTTGCATGCGTTCTTGATGGAGACAAGGAGCATCAAAGATGGGCGGGATGATATAGTTCAAACAAAAATTGAAATCGGGTCGCGAAACCAACTTGTTAAACCGACATGTCTTATACCTGTCCATAACGGAATTTTAACCTTTCGGATCAGCTGCTGCGAAGGTGATAATAGTGCTTTTACATGGTGAACGCTCAAGAGACATTGTTCCAACGTTATTCATAGATGTCGAGCGTTTTCATTTATATTAATTTAAATAATACAACGTTCCTCCGAGGGAAGTAAAAAGCGAAGTGGAAACTTAAAACGAGCAAAAATTATTACTTCCCATCCTATCTAACGTATATCAGCAAAACTATTGCAAATTATTCAACCGGTGAAATTTCCCTATGTTTGTACGATTACAGAAAACCAGCGCTTTACTGAAAACACAAAAGCCAAGTATTAAAAAGAAGAATATTGATTTAGGAGTCAAAAGTAAATACGTAGCCTCACAACATCAAACTAATCTTAAACTACTACTACTTGTACTTGTTGCGGGACCAGACGTGGACGCCTCATCCGGCATCTAGATGACTACGCATGATTGACTTCTATTTGTCACGAACTTGTGCCAGCTCTTCAGCAAACCGGAGCCAGCAGTTCTCCCACTTTCTGCCAAACTTTCAAAATCCGCCAATGGGGTCGAACTAATCTTAAACGCTTTTCATAGCCTTACTGGACCTGTTATATCAGTAACTTTGAGTATACAATTAAAATTATCTTAAAAGCTTGGCCATAAAAATAATATATTTAAATTCTTTAAACAAAATACAAAATAATGGATTGATTTATCAGGTAACAAATTGGTTTCATCTAGTATTAATCGAAATGAAGAACATATCAATCACAATGAACTCTAGAAATCGAGTTATTTCTCTCTAAGAAACGGAGAATTTCAAGTTGTGATACAAATGTTAAAACGAGTCTGCAGTCTTAATACTGATAAGATTCCTTCACTTCGAACTTGTCTACAAAAAATCATGAAATGTCCTTTTCAGACCCAAAAAGACAGTTAATCATTGAACTGAGGTCATTGTGCAGAAGTGATGCCAAATTAAACTAAAAAAAAAATATAAAGCAACAATCTAAAATTGTTAGTAGAAGTGACCCTATAACTACTGAACGAACTCCTTATATGGGCATAGCCTCCCTAGGGAGAATGATTGCGTAATCGATCAATGACCTCTTTTTCCAAGGTCGATTTATTTGATGTTTCTATGTGTAATAACTCCGGAACGAAGGTTGCACATGCGCATTGAATTCTAACGGGAACAATGTTATTGATCTAGGACTCGAGGGGGAACTGAATTTCCGAGAACTTGATTGCGTAATCGATCGTGAATGTTATGATCCAGAAATAGTATTTGTTGTTGTTGCTCGAGCCAAATGTTATGAGTTTCCCGGAAACAGTTAGATCACGTGTTTCCTTCTCAGCCAATCAGCGAGTCGGTTACATCCCCCTTCTCAGCCAATCAGAGGCCTGCTTACATATACTCGTGACGGGGCTCCTTATATGGGCATAGAATACTGACGGGGCTCCATATATGTGCATGGAATCCCTAGGGAGAATGATTGCGTAATCGGTCAATGACCTCTTTTTCCAAGGTCGATTTATTTGATGTTTCTATGTGTAATAACTCCGGAACGAAGGTTGCACATGCGCATTGAATTCTAACGGGAACAATGTTATTGATCTAGGACTCGAGGGGGAAGTGAATTACAATTTAGTCTAACTCTGTCAGCACCCCATATATGGGCATAGAGTCATTAGGGAGAACACGTGGTTAATGGGGTCACTGACCTTTTTTTCCAATTTGTCAACAACAACAACATCGACCTTGACATTCGCTGAGAGCGTGCACTTACAACAACAACAACATCGACCTTGGAACACCTGTGATGTCGACCACAATTCACCTATCGTGAATCAATAATTCCCCTTAGAAACAATAAATTAATTCCCCTTTCTTGACAGATCAATCAACCAATGACATCATCTGTCAGACTTTAAAAATTTTCGCATAGAAACGATTCTCCAGGAATAGATCCAAGTCATTAATGTCTTTGCCTCGGAAACAACTCTTTTGGTAGAACTCCAAAGGATATTAATAGCCAAAGGCCATGGAAACAATTCTCCAAGAAACATCTTAGCGATGAATTGTTTTAGTGCGGGAATCAGGTTTCTTATTAATTTGAAATGCATTAGCACAGAGATGCCAAAAACAAAAGGAACACGCTGAATTACGTTTAGGGATTAGTTGGGCGAAACTGTTTTAGACAGGTTATGGAACTATTTCGGCGAAACAGTTAGAGACATTTTAAAAGAAGATTTTTGAAGAGATTTTAGAAGAGAATTTGAGGGTGAAACTCTGTGGTCGTTATAATACACAAGTTCCATTTGAACAGTGTTGTGAGGTCCTCTACCCCAACCCCAAAGGAAGCCCCCCGGTCCCCAAAGGTCCCCGGGCTCCCAAAGGGCCAACCGGTCCCCAAGGGTCCCCCGGACCCACAAAGGTCCTCCCCCGGTCCCCAAAGGTCCACTGGGCTCCCAAAGGCCCTCCCCCGGTCCCCAAAGGTCCCCCGGGCTCCCCAAAGACCACGCAAACCTCAAGGGCCCCCGGCTCCCCAAACACCCACCCAGGGCCCCAAAGGTCCACCCCCGGTCCCCATACATGCCCACAAAAACTTACACACACACAAAAAATTACACACACACACAAAAAATTACACACACACACGAAAACTTACACACACACACGAAAACTCAAACACACACGCAAAAACTTACACACACACACACAAAAACTTACACACACACACACACACAAAAACTTACACATGCACACGAAAACTTACATGCAGATAAAAACTTACATGCACACAAAAACTTACACACACACACACACAAAACTTACACACACACACACACACGAAAACACACACACACACGCCAAAACAAAAACACACACAAAAAATTACACACACACACACACACAAACAAAAAAACACAATAACAAAAAAAAAAAACACACACACACACACAAAAACTTACACACACACACACACAAAACTAACACACACACACACGAAAACTAACACACACACTCCAAAACTGACACACACAAAAACTAACACACACACACACACACAAACTTATACACACACACACACACAAAAAACTTACACACACAAAAACTTACACACACACACACACAAACTTACACACACACACAAAAAACTTACATCCACACACAAAAGCTTAAAACGATTGCAATATGGTACTGTTGCACCTATTCATATCTGCTAAAATTTTTATCAAAATAACATTTTATACAATCTAAAGGGTAAATGCTTTATAATTTTGACATTCTATTGCGTAAACACACAATAGTTTGAAAAAATGAAATATGATCCATGTTTACATCTGCAAAACAGCTAAAAATGAAGAATTCATACACATTCTCAACTAGCTAAGTGTGAGTGTTTTAAATAGGAGCAATTCTATTGCGAAAACACACAAAAGTTAGAGCAAATACAAAATAGTACATTATTAGCTCTGCAATACGAGTGAAAATTAAGAATTCATACACATTTACTACTCGCTAAGGGTAAGTGCTTTAAATATGATCCATTCTGTTGCGAAAACACACAAAAGTTAAAAAAAATACAAAATATTCCTTTATTACCTCTGCAATACGGGTAAAAATGAAGAATTCATACACATTTTCAACTAGCTAAGGGTAAGTGTTTTAAATATGAGCCATTCTGTTGCGAAAACACACAAAAGATTAGGTTGAAGTGCAGTTTTACCCCACGCCATTCCAGAAAACCCTTAATTAATTGATTGGGTTACGAGATTCTTAAAGTAAACGGTTCCAAGTTAGCTTAGGAAATTAACTATTGAGAAAAAAACTCCCCAATGCAAATGCACTCGTCAATTTATGACACTTATATATTTGTATTAAGCAAGTATAGTTAATTACCTTATTCCTCTATTGGTCTCAAAATCACGTTGACGCGAGTATAAGATACATATGAGTTGGGTCGCTAATTACTAAAACTTTATTACCACGAAATTTCTTATTAATTAAAAAACTTTCCACAAAATAAGTTTTTCAAATAAAAGTAAAGAGATACTGCATTAAATCAAAGATGAGCAGAAATAAAGTTACATAATTCTTCAAACTTAAACTTATTTCAAATGCCATACTAGTTAAAGTGGCAAAAACTCTTTTCCATAAGAGAACATTTTTCATCTAAAATTAAAGATCTACTAAATCGAATATATGATTAAATAATAGCGAATAATTGTTCAAACGTAAGATTATTTTTATCGCTAAACTTATTAGATTGATAAAAAACTTTTTCCCACAAGAGAAAACTTTTCGAGTAAAAGTAAAGAGCAATTTTCGTAAAAAGTCCTGACCCCCCTCATTAAAGGATATAAATTAGAACCATGGGAGTGTATTTTCATCGTATTTTACATTTCCCACAAGAGGAACACTTTATGAGTAAAAGTAAAGAGCTACTAAATCAAAGATATAAAGAAATAATAACGTATAATTGTTCAAACTTAAATTTTTTTAATATCTCTGAGACAAACTTTTACAGTGTTGAAAAATAGTGAAAAAGAAAAGTCTAAAAAACATTGGAAGAAATAGATTGGTAGGAAAAAATGCTTACATTTGCATAATTCGTCTGGGCTTGGGTGCCTGAAGGACCAGGTAGTGCTTGTTGGAGGGTGGAGGGACCGGGGGCCTTATATTCTTGTACAAATTGGGCTATGACTTATACAGGCAGCGTCGGTCTTGAATAGTCAATATGAAGGTTGGATTGGCCGGTGTATTTGGGGGCATTTGGCCAGTGACCGTACTGCACCACTGTGGCCTTCGCAGAGGGTACATTATTGACCCTCGCTTTCTAAGTGGGTGGTGGTTACAGACATTCTTCATAATTGGCCTGAAAAAGAAGAGAAAAAAGTTAGTATTGATATAATTTGCCCCTTTTCACATAAGGAAAAATGAATAATTCATAAACATTGTCAATTAGCTAAGTGTAAGTGTTTTAAATTTGAGCCATTCTGTTGCTAAAATACACAAAAGTGAGAAAAAATACAAAATCTTCCTTTATTACCTCTTCAATACGGCTAAAAATGAAGAATACATACACAAATAAAAATATCTAAGGGAAATAGATATAAATATCAGCCAATCTATTGCGAAAACACACACAAGTTAGAAAAAATACAAAATATTCCTTTATTACATATACACAACGTCTAATAATTTAGAATTAATACACAATTTATACTAGCTAAAGAGTGAATGTTTTAAATATGGACTATTATGTTGCGAAAACACACAAAATTAAGAAGAAATGCAAAATGTTTCTTTATTACCTCTGCAAAACGGCTAAAATGAAGAATTCATACACATTTTCAACTAGCTAAAGGGTAAATGTTTTTAATATGAGCCATTCTATTATAAAAACCAACAGAAGTTAGAACAAATGAAAAATGGTCTTTTATTACCTCTGCAATACGGGTAAAGATTACGAATTCATACACATTTCAACTAGCTAAGGGTAAGTGTTTTAAATATGAGTCATTCTGTTGCAAAAACACACAAAAGTTAGAAAAAATACAAAATATTCCTTTATTACCTCTGAAATATGGGTAAAAATGAAGAATTCATACACATTTTCAACTAGCTAAGGGTAAGTGATTTAAATATGAGCCATCCTGTTGCAACAACACACAAAAGTTAGAAGAAATACAAAATATTCATTTATTACCTCTGCAAAACGGCTAAAAATGAAGAATTCATACACATTTTCAACTAGCTAAGGGTAAGTGTTTTAAATATGAGCCATTCTGTTGCGAAAACACACAACAGTTAGAAAAAATACAAAATATTCCTTTATTACCTCTTAAATATGGGTAAAAATGAAGAATTCATACACATTTTCAACTAGAGAGGGGTAAGGGTTTTAAATATGAGCCATCCTGTTGCGAAAACATACAAAAGTTAGAAAAAATACAAATTATTCCTGTATTACCTCTGCAATACGGCTAAAAATGAAAAATTCATACATATTTTCAACTAGCTAAGGGTAAGTGTTTTAAATATGAGCCATTCTGTTGCGAAAACACACAAAAGTTAGAAAAAATACAAAATAGTCATTTATTACCTCTGCAAAATGGCTAAAAATGAAGAATTCATACACATTTTCAACTAGCTAAGGGTTGGTGTTTTAAATATGAGCCATTTCGTTGCGAAAACACACAAAAGTTAGAAAAAATACAAAATATTCCTTTATTACCTCTTCAAAACGGGTAAAAATTAAGAATTCGTCCACATTTTCAACTAGCTAAGGGTAAATGTTTTAAATTTGGGCCATTCTATTGCGAAAACCCACAAACGTTGGAACAAATGCAAAATGATCCTTTATTACCTCTGCAATATGGCGAAAAATGAATAATTCATACACATTTTCAACTATCTAAGGTTAATAGTTTTAAATATGACCCATTCTGTTGTGAAAACACACAAAAGTTAGAAAAAATACAAAATATTCCTTTATTACCTCTGCAAAACGGCTAAAAATGAAGAATTCATACACATTTTCAACTAACTAAGGGTAAGTGTCTTAAATATGAGCCATTCTGTTGCGATAACACACAAAAGTTATAAAAAATACAAAATGGTACTGTACTACCTATGCAATAAGGTTAAAAATTAAGAATTCATATACATTTTCAACTAGATAAGGGTGACTTTTTTAAATAGGTGCCATTCTGCTTCTGAAACACATAAAAGTTAGAAAAAATACAACAGGTTCATGTATTTACTCTTCAAAAAGAATAACAATTAAGAATTCATAAACATTTTCAACTAGCTAATTGTAATTATTTTAAATATGAGCCATTCTATTGCGTATACACACAAAAGTTAGAAAAAATACAAAATGTTCCTGTATTACCTCTGCAATATGGCTAAAAATGAAGCATTCATACACATTTTCAACTAGCTAAGGGTAAGTGTTTTAAATATGAGCCATTCTGTTGCGAAAACACACAAAAGTTAGAAAAAATACAACCTGACCCCCCTAATTGAAGGATATGAATTAGAACCATGGGAAAGTAATTTCATCGTATTTTGTATTTCCCACAAGAGGACACTTTTTGATTAAAAGTAAAGATCTACCAGAATAAACCGAAGATATGATGAAATAATAACGAATTATTTTTAAAACTTAAATATTCTGTATTACGGGAATAGTTTATTTTCGAACCATTATATCTACCAAAGGTTCAATACCTGAGTTAAACTAAGAGGTTTCAATTTCAGGAAAAAATTCATCATATTTTGCTTATTTTCGTTGGAAAACACAGTAAAAAGACATTATTGAACTCACATCAAACATTGCCGGGCTTGCATTTGAAGAACCTTCCATTATTTTCTATCTTGTCCTCTATATCAGCATATACTGACTTTTAAAGCTGTTCAGCGCTCTTAAATATACTAACCTAACGGTTATTTATTTACGAAATTGTGCAAACTGTTGATATAGAACAATAATTAACTGTCAATACATTGATTAACGCTCAAAAGAGGTGTCACTTTTCTCTTGTGGAGACTGGTATCAAGAAAATACTTCTTACATTGCATAGACTATATGTGTCAAATGGGGCATCTTCAATGTAGAGTAATTAAGAATTAGAAAATGAAGAATTCATACACATTTTCAACTAGCTAAGGGTATGTGTTTTAAATATGAGCCATTCTGTTGCGAAAACACACAAAAGACTAGGTTGAAGTGCTGTTTTACACCACAAAATGGTAGAAAATCCCGCTTTACTTGAGTACATTATACGTTTTGCCTCGTACAATTTGCCCCATTAGCTTAATATGTTATCTCGAGAAAAAAACTATCAAATAAACACGCACACTAAACTTGATGAAACTTATATATTTGAAATCAGAATTTAAAGTTAATTACTTGATATATCGATTCGTATCAAAATCCCGTTTTTTAGAGTTTCGGTTACTATTGAGCCGGCTCACTCATTACTTACACTTCGTTACTACAAAATGTTTTATTAATTAAAAAAAACTTTCCACAGAATAAAATTTTCAAAGAAAAGTAAATAGCTACTACATTAAATCAAAGATGAGCAGAAATAAACTTAAATAATTGTTCAAACGTAAACTTATGACCAATGCCATACTAGTTAAAGTGACAAAAACTCTTTCCCACAAGAGGACACTTTTCAACTAAAAGTAAAGAGCTACTAAATCAAATATATGATGAAATAATAACGAATAATTGTTCAAACGTAAACTTATGTTTAGCGATAAACTTATTAGAGTGATAAAAAACTTTTTCCCACAAGAGGACACTTTTCGAGTAAAAGTAAAGCGCATCTTTCTTCAAAAGCCCTGACCCAGCAACAGATAGAATAAGAATTAGACCAAATGGAACATACTTTCCTAGAATTGTGCAGGTTATACCCGAGGAACACTTTTCGATCACAAGACAAGTAATACCAGAAGACCAAGAATATAAAATGAAGTAATAACGAACAGGTGTCCAAACTTAATTTTTTTTATTATATCTGACAAACAATTTTAAAGTATTGAATAATAGTGAAAAAGAAAAGACTAAAAAACATTGGAAGAAATAGATTGGTAGGAAAAAATGCTTACATTTGCATAATCCGTCTGGGCTTGGGTGCCTGAAGGACCAGGTAGTGCATGTTGGAGGGTAGAGAGACTGGTGACCTAACATTATTGTATAAATTGGGCTTCGACTTAGACAGGCAGTGTCAGTCTTGAATAGTCGATATGAAGGTTGGAGGGGCCGGGGTATTTGGGGGGCTTCGGCCAGTGACCATACTGCACAACTGTTGCCTTCGCAGGGGGCGCATTATTGACCATCGCTTTCTTAGTGGGTGGCGGCGACAGACATTCTTCATAATTGGCCTTAAAAAGAAGAGAAAAAAGTTAGTATTGAAATAATTTGATCCTTTTCACAGAAGGAAAAATGAAGAATTCATACACAATTTCAACTAGCTAAGGGTAAGTGTTTTAAATATGAGCCATACTGTTGCGAAAATACACAAAAGTTAGAAAAAATACAAAATATTCCTTTATTACCTCTGCAAATCGGTTAAAAATGAAGAATTCATACACATTTTCAACTAGCTAAGGGTAAATGTTTTAAATATGAGCCATTCTATTGCGAAAACACACAAAAGTTAGAAAAAATGCAAAATATTCCTTTATTACCTCTTCAAAAAGGCTAAAAATGAAGAATTCATACACATTTTCAACTAGCTAAGGGTAAGTGTTTTAAATATTAGCCATTCTTTTGACAAAAAAAAAAAAATAAATTTATAAAGAACTATCGTCAATTATTAACTATTAAATACTTGTAAAAATGAAGAATTCATACAAATTTTCAACTAGCTAAGGGTAAGTGTTTTAAATATGAGCCATTCTGTTGTGAAAACACACAAAAGTTAGAAAAAATACAAAATATTCCTTTATTAACTCTGCAATACGGGTAAAAATTAAGAATTCATACACATTTTCAACTAGCTAAGGGTAAGTGTTTTAAATATGAGCCATTCTGTTGCGAAAACACACAAAAGTTAGAAAAAATACAAAATATTCCTTTATTACCTCTGCAATATGGGTAAAAATGAAGAATTCATACACATTTTCAACTAGCGAAGGGTAAGTGTTTTAAATATGAGCCATCCTGTTGCGAAAACACACAAAAGTTAGAAAAAATACAAAATATTCCTTTATTACCTCTGCAATACGGCTAAAAATGAAGAATTCAAACAAATTTTCACCTAGCTAAGGATGAGTGTTTTAAATATGAGCCATTATGTTGGGAAAACACACAAAAGTTAGAAAAAATACAAAATATTCCATTATTACCTCTGCAATATGGCTCAAAATGAAGAATTCATACAAATTTTCAACTAGCTAGGGGTAAGGGTTTTAAATATGAGCCATCCTGTAGCAAAAACATACAAAAGTTCGAAAAAATACAAATTATTCCTTTATTACCTCTGCAATACGGATAAAAATTAAGAATTAATACAAATTTTAAACTAGCTAAGGATAAATGTTTTAAATATGAGCCATTCTATCGCGAAAACACACAAAATTTAGAAAAAATGCAAAATGTTCCTTTATTACCTCTAAAATATGTATAAAAATGAAGAATTCATATACATTTTCGACTAGCTAAGGGTAAGTGTTTTTAATATGAGCCATTCTGTTGCGAAAACACACAAAAGCTAGAAAAAATTCAAAATCACCCTATATTACCTCTGCAATACGGGTAAAAATGAAGAATTCATATAAAGTTTCAACTAGCTAAGGGTAAGTGTTTTAAATTTGAGCCATTCTGTTGCTAAAACCCACACAAGTTAGAAAAAATACAAAATATTCCTTTATTACCTCTGCAAAACGGCTAAAAATGAAGAATTCATACACATTTTCAACTAGCTAAGGGTAAGTGTTTTAAATATGAGCCATTCTGTTGCGAAAACACACAAAAGTTAGAAAAAATACAAAATATTCCTTTATTACCTCTGCAAAACCGCTAAAAATGAAGACTTCATAGAAATTTTAAACTATCTAAGGGTAAGTGTCTTAAATATGAGCCATTCTGTTGCGAAAACACACAAAAGTTAGAAAAAATACAAAATAGTCCTTTATTACCTCTGCAATACGGCTAAAAATGAAGAATTGATACACATTTTAAACTAGCTAAGGGTAAATGTTTTAAATATGAGCCATTCTATTGCGAAAACACACAAAAGTTAGAAAAAATACAAAATATTCCTTTATTACCTCTGCAAAACGGCTAAAAATGAAGAATTCATACACATTTTCAAATAGCTAAGTGTAAGTGTTTTAAATATGAACCATTCTGTTGCGAAAACACACAAAAGTGAATAAAAATACAAAATATTCCTTTATTAACTCTGCAAAACGGCCAAAAATGAAGAATTCATATACGTTTTCAACTAGCTAAGGGTAAGTGTTTTAATTATGAGCCATTCTGTTGCCAAAACACACAAAAGTTAGAAAAAATACAAAATATTCCCGTATTACCTCTGCAAAATTGCTAAAAATGAAAAATTCATACACATTTTCAACTAGCTAAGTGTAAGTGTTTTAAATATGAGCCATTCTGTTGTGAAAATACACAAAAGTTAGAAAAAATACAACCTGACCCCCCTAATTGAAGGATATGAATTAAGAACCTGGGAAAGTAATTTCATCGTATTTTGTATTTCCCACAAGAGGTAAGTTTTCCATTACAAGTAAATAGCTACAAGACTAAACCAAAGATATGATGAAATAATAAGGAATAATTGTTCAAAATTAAATTTTCTTTATTACGGGGATGCTTTATTTTCAAACCATTATATCTACCAAAGGTTCAATACCTGAGTTAAACTAAGAGGTTTCAATTTCAGGAAAAAATTCATCATATTTTGCTTATTTTCGTTGGAAAACAC